>NW_027219538.1:0-4796 GCF_027580195.1 Bos mutus
GGCTGATCATCACACTGATCACGTGCCTGATCATGCACTGATCACGTGGCTGAAAATGCAATGATCACGTGGCTGATCATGCACTGATCACCTGCTGATCATGCACTGATCACGGCTGCTGATCATGCACTGATCACGTGCCTGATCACACACTGATCACGTGGCTGATCATGCACTGATCAGTGCTGATCATGCACCGATCATGAAGCTGATCATACACTGATCACGTGACTGATCATGCACTGATCACGTGGCTGATCATCACTGATCATGGCTGATCGCGTGGCTGATCATGCACTGATCACGTGGCTGATCATGCACTGATCACGTGGCTGATCATGCACTGATCACGTGGCTGATCATGCACTGATCACGTGGCTGATCATGCACTGATCACGTGGCTGATCATCACACTGATCACGTGCTGATCATGCACTGATCACGTGACTGATCATGCACTGATCACGTGGCTGATCATGCACTGATGATCACTGATGCTGATCATGCACTGACGTGGCTGATCATGCACTGATCACGTGCTGATCATGCACTGATCACGTGGCTGATCATGCACTGATCGTGTGGCTGATCATGCACTGATCACGTGGCTGATCATGCACTGATCATCGATCATGCACTGATCATGCACTGATCACGTGGCTGATCATGCACTGATCACGTGGCTGATCATGCACTGATCACGTGGCTGATCATGCACTGATCACTGATCATGCTGATCGTGGCTGATCATGCACTGATCGGCTGATGATCATGCACTGATCGTGCCTCATCATGCACTGATCACGTGGCTGATCATGCACTGATCACGTGGCTGATCATGCACTGATCACGTGGCTGATCATACACTGATCACGTGGCTGATCATGCACTGATCACGTGGCTGATCATGCACTGATCACGTGACTGATCATGCACTGATCACGTGACTGATCATGCACTGATCACGTGGCTGATCATGCACTGATCACGTGGCTGATCATGCACTGATCACGTGGCTGATCATGCACTGATCATCGTGGCTGATCATGCACTGATCACGTGATCATGCACTGATCACGTGACTGATCATGCACTGATCACGTGACTGATCATCACTGATCACTGCTGATCTGATCGTGGCACTGATCACGTGGCTGATGATGCTGATGACGTGGCTGATCGCACACTGATCACGTGACTGATCATGCACTGATCGCGCTGATCATGCACTGATCACGTGGCTGATCATGCACTGATCACGTGGCTGATCATGCACTGATCGTGCTGCTGATCACACTGATCGTGGCTGATCTGCACTGCACATGATCACTGCACTGATCATGCACTGATCACGTGATCATGCACTGATCATCATGGCTGATCATGCACTGATCACGTGGCTGATCATCTGATCACGTGGCTGATGATCGTGACTGATCATGCACTGATCACGTGACTGATCATGCACTGATCGTGGCTGATCATGCACTGATCATGTGACTGATCATGCACTGATCACATGCCTGATCATGCACTGATCACGTGCTGATCATGCACTGATCGTGCTGATCATGCACTGATCACGTGCCTGATCATGCACTGATCACGTGCCTGATCATGCACTTATCACGTGACTGATCCTGCAGTCATCACCTGCCTGATAATCACGTGACTGATCATCATGCTGATCATCATCACGTGGCTGATCATGCACTGATCACGTGGCTGATCATGCACTGATCACTGATCACGTGGCTGATCATGCACTGATCACGTGGCTCATCATGCACTGATCACGTGGCTGATCATGCACTGATCACGTGGCTGATCATGCACTGATTACGTGGCTGATCATACACTGATCATGTGACCTGATCATGCACTGATCACGTGGCTGATCTGACTGATCACGTGGCTGATCACGTGGCTGATCATGCACTGATCACGTGGCTGATCATGCACACTGATCACGTGGCTGATCATGCACTGATCACGTGGCTGATCATGCACTGATCATCACGTGCTGATCATGCACTGATCGTGGCTGATCATGCACTGATCGTGGCTGATCATGCACTGATCACGTGGCTGATCATGCACTGATCACGTGGCTGATCATGCACTGATCGTGCGTGGCTGATCATGCACTGATCGTGGCTGATCATGCACTGATCACGTGGCTGATCATGCACTGATCACGTGGCTGATCATGCACTGATCACGTGCTGATCATGCACTGATCACGTGGCTGATCATGCACTGATCGCGTGGCTGATCATGCACTGATCACGTGGCTGATCATGCACTGATCACGTGGCTGATCATGCACTGATCACGTGGCTGATCATGCACTGATCACGTGGCTGATCATGCACTGATCACGTGGCTGATCATGCACTGATCACGTGGCTGCTGATCATGCACTGATCGTGACTCTGATCATGCACTGATCGTGGCTGATCATGCACTGATCATCGTGGCTGATGCACTGGCTGATGATCATGCACTGATCACGTGGCTGATCATGCACTGATCACGTGGCTGATCATGCACTGATCACGTGGCTGATCATGCACTGATCACGTGGCTGATCATGCACTGATCACGTGGCTGATCATGCACTGATCACGTGGCTGATCATGCACTGATCACGTGACTGATCATGCACTGATCACGTGGCTGATCATGCACTGATCACGTGGCTGATCATGCACTTATCACGTGGCTGATCATGCACTGATCACGTGGCTGATCATGCACTGATCACGTGGCTGATCATGCACTGATCACGTGGCTGATCATGCACTGATCACGTGGCTGATCATGCACTGATCACGTGGCTGATCATACACTGATCACGTGACTGATCATGCACTGATCACGTCACTGCCCATGCAATGATCACGTGGCTGAGCATACACTGATCACGTGGCTGATCATGATCATCATGCACTGATCACGTGGCTGATCATGCACTGATCACGTGGCTGATCATGCACTGATCACGTGGCTGATCATGCACTGATCACGTGGCTGATCATGCACTGATCACGTGGCTGATCATGCACTGATCACGTGGCTGATCATGCACTGATCACGTGGCTGATCATGCACTGATCACGTGGCTGATCATGCACTGATCACGTGGCTGATCATGCACTGATCACGTGGCTGATCATGCACTGATCACGTGGCTGATCATGCACTGATCACGTGGCTGATCATGCACTGATCACGTGGCTGATCATGCACTGATCACGTGGCTGATCATGCACTGATCACGTGGCTGATCATGCACTGATCACGTGGCTGATCATGCACTGATCACGTGGCTGATCATGCACTGATCACGTGGCTGATCATGCACTGATCACGTGGCTGATCATGCACTGATCACGTGACTGATCATGCACTGATCACGTGGCTGATCATGCACTGATCACGTGGCTGATCATGCACTGATCACGATCACGTGACTGATCATGCACTGATCACGTGGCTGATCATGCACTGATCACGTGGCTGATCATGCACTGATCACGTGACTGATCATGCACTGATCACGTGGCTGATCATGCACTGATCACGTGGCTGATCATGCACTGATCACATGCCTGATCATGCACTGATCACGTGACTGATCATGCACTGATCACGTGGCTGATCATGCACTGATCACGTGGCTGATCATGCACTGATCACGTGGCTGATCATGCACTGATCACGTGGCTGATCATGCACTGATCGTGGCTGATCATGCACTGATCGTGGCTGATCATGCACTGATCACGTGGCTGATCATGCACTGATCACGTGGCTGATCATGCACACACTGATCACGTGGCTGATCATGCACTGATCACCGTGCTGATGATGCATGCACTGATCACGTGGCTGATCATGCACTGATCACGTGGCTGATCATGCACTGATCACGTGGCTGATCATGCACTGATCACGTGGCTGATCATGCACTGATCGTGTGGCTGATCACGTGGCTGATCATACACTGATCGCGTGACTGATCATGCACTGATCACGTGGCTGATCATGCACTGATCACGTAACTGATCATACACTGATCACGTGACTGTGCATGCACTGATCACGTGGCTGATCATGCACTGATCACGTGGCTGATCATGCACTGATCACGTGCCTGATCATGCACTGATCACGTGGCTGATCATGCACTGATCACGTGGCTGATCGCGCACTGATCACGTGACTGTGCATGCACTGATCGCATGGCTGAACAGGCAATGATCGCGTGGCTGATCATGCACTGATCACGTGTCTGATCATGCACTGATCATGTGGCTATCATGCACGAATCACGTGACTGATCATACACTGATCACGTTACTGATCATGCACTGATCACGTGGCTGATCATGCACTGATCACGTGGCTGATCATGCACTGATCACGTGGCTGATCATGCACTGATCACGTGGCTGATCATGCACTGATCACGTGGCTGATCATGCACTACTGATCACGTGGCTGATCATGCACTGATCACGTGGCTGATCATGAACTGATCACGTGGCTGATCATGCACTCTTCGCGTGCCTGATCATGCACTGATCACGTGGCTGACAATGCACTGATCACGTGGCTGATCATGCACTGATCACGTGGCTGATCATGCACTGATCACGTGGCTGATCATACACTGATCGCGTGATGATCGTGCGATCCGTGGCTGATCATGCACTGATCTCGTTGCTGATCATGCACTGATCACGTGGCTGATCATGCACTGATCACGTGGCTGATCATACACTGATCGC
>NW_027219539.1:0-6884 GCF_027580195.1 Bos mutus
ACTGATCATGCACTCTTCAGTGCCTGATCATGCACTGATCACGTGGCTGATCATGCACTGATCACGAAGCTGATCATACACTGATCACGTGACTGTGCATGCACTGATCACGTGGCTGATCATGCACTGATCACGTGGCTGATCATGCACTGATCACCGTGACTGATCATACACTGATCACGTGACTATCATGCACTGATCACGAAGCCTGATCATGCACTGATCACGTGACTGGCTGATCATGCACTGATCACGTGGCTGATCATGCACTGATCACGTGCTGATCATGCACTGATCACGTGGCTGATCATGCACTGATCACGTGGCTGATCATGCACTGATCACGTGGCTGATCCACTGATCACGTGGCTGATCATGCACTGATCGTGGCTGATCATGCACTGATCACGTGACTGATCATGCACTGATCACTGGCTGATCATCATGCACTGATCACGTGGCTGATCATGCACTGATCATGAAGCTGATCATACACTGATCACGTGACTGTGCATGCACTGATCATGCGGCTGATCATGCACTGATCCCATGGCTGATCATGCACTGATCACGTGACTGATCATACACTGGTCACGTGACTATCATGCACTGAGCACGTGGCTGATCATACACTGATCACGTGCCTGATCATGCACTGATCAGGTGGCTCATCATGCACTGATCACCTGGCTGATCATGCACTGATTACGTGGCTGATCATGCACTGATCACGTGGCTGATCATGCACTGATCACGTGGCTGATCATGCACTGATCACGTGACTGATCATGCACTGATCACGTGGCTGATCATGCACTGATCACGTGGCTGATCATGCACTGATCACGTGGCTGATCATGCACTGATCACGTGGCTGATCATGCACTGATCACGTGGCTGATCGCGCAGTGATCACGTGCCTCACGTGGCTGATCATGCACTGATCACGTGGCTGATCATGCACTGATCACGTGGCTGATCATGCACTGATCACGTGCCTGATCATGCACTGATCACGTGGCTGATCATGCACTGATCACGTGGCTGATCATGCACTGATCACGTGGCTGATCATGCACTGATCACGTGGCTGATCATGCACTGATCACGTGGCTGATCATGCACTGATCACGTGGCTGATCATGCACTGATCACGTGGCTGATCACTGATCACGAAGCTGATCATACACTGATCACGTGACTGTGCATGCACTGATCACATGGCTGATCATACACTGATCACGTGGCTGATCATGCACTCTTCACGTGCCTGATCATGCACTGATCACGTGGCTGATCATGCACTGATCACGTGGCTGATCATGCACTGATCACGTGGCTGATCATGCACTGATCACGTGGCTGATCATGCACTGATCACGTGGCTGATCATGCACTGTTCACGTGGCTGATCATGCACTGATCCGGTGGGAGATCATGCACTGATCACGTGGCTGATCATGCACTGTTCACGTGCCTGATCATGCACTGATCACGTGCTGACCATGCACTGATCACGACTGATCATGCACTGATCACGTCACTGGCTGATCATGCATGCACTGATCACGTGGCTGATCATGCACTGATCACGTGGCTGATCATGCACTGATCACGTGGTGATCATGCACTGATCACGTGGCTGATCATGCACTGATCACGTGGCTGATCATGCACTAATCACGTTGCGGATCATGCACTGATCACGTGGCTGATCATACACTGATCACGTGGCTGATCCTGCACTGATCACGTGGCTGATCATACACTGATCACGTGACTGTGCATGCACTGATCACGTGGCTGATCATGCACTGATCACGTGGCTGATCATGCACTGATCGTGGCTGATCATACACTGATCACGAGACTGCATGCACTGATCACGTGGCTGATCATGCACTGATCACGTGAAGCTGATCATGCACTGATCACGTGACTGATCATGCACTGATCACGGGCTGACGTGGCTGATCGTGGCTGATGCACTGATCACGTGGCTGATCATGCACTGATCACGTGGCTGATCATGCACTGATCACGTGGCTGATCATGCACTGATCACACTGGCTGATCATGCACTGATCACGTGGCTGATCATGCACTGATCACGTGACTGATCATGCACTGATCACGTGGCTGATCATGCACTGATCACGTGGCTGATCATGCACTGATCACGTGGCTGATCATGCACTGATCACGTGGCTGATCATGCACTGATCACGTGGCTGATCATGCACTGATCACGTGGCTGATCATGCACTGATCACGTGGCTGATCATGCACTGATCACTGATCATGCACTGATCACGCACTGATCACCGTGCTGATCATGCACTGATCACGTGGCTGATCATGCACTGATCACGTGGCTGATCATGCACTGATCACGTGGCTGATCACTGCACTGATCACGTGACTGGCTGATCACATGCACTGATCACGTGACACTGGCTGATCATGCACTGATCACGTGGCTGATCATGCACTGATCACTGTGGCTGATCATGCACTGATCACGTGACTGATCATGCACTGATCACGTGGCTGATCATGCACTGATCACGTGGCTGATCATGCACTGATCACGTGGCTGATCATGCACTGATCACGTGGCTGATCATGCACTGATCACGTGGCTGATCATGCACTGGTCACGTGGCTGATCATGCACTGATCACATGGCTGATCATGCACTGATCACGTGACTGATCATGCACTGATCACGTGGCTGATCATGCACTGATCACGTGCCTGATCATGCACTGATCACGTGGCTGATCATGCAATGATCACATGGCTGATCATGCACTGATCACGTGCCTGATCATCCACTGATCACGTGACTGAACATGCACTGATCACGTGGCTGATCATGCACTGATCACGTGGCTGATCATGCACTGATCACGTGACTGATCATGCACTGATCACGTGCCTGATCATGCACTGATCACGTGGCTATCATGCACTGATCACGTGGCTGATCATGCACTGGTCATGTGACTGATCATGCACTGATCACGTGCCTGATCATGCACTGATCACGTGGCTGATCATGCACTGATCACGTGGCTGTGACTGATCATGATCATGCACTGATCACGTGGCTGATCATGCACTGATCACGTGGCTGATCATGCACTGATCACGTGACTGATCATGCACTGATCACGTGACTGATCATGCACTGATCATCTGATCATGCACTGATCACGTGGCTGATCATGCACTGATCACGTGGCTGATCATGCACTGATCACAAGGCTGATCATGCACTGATCACGTGACTGATCATGCACTGATCACGTGGCTGATCATGCACTGATCACGTGGCTGATCATGCACTGATCACGTGGCTGATCATGCACTGATCACGTGATCTGATCATGCACTGATCATGGCTGATCATGCACTGATCACGTGACTGATCATGCACTGATCATGACTGATCATGCACTGTCACGCTGGCTGATCGCGCACTGATCACGTGGCTGATCATGCACTGATCACGCTGATGCACACTGATCATACACTGATCATGCACTGATCACTGCTGATCATGCACTGATCACGTGGCTGATCATGCACTGATCACGTGGCTGATCATGCACTGATCACGCACTGATCACTGATCACGCACCTGATCATGCACTGATCACGTGGCTGATCATGCACTGATCACGTGCTGATCATACACTGATCACGCGTGGCTGATGCACTGATCACGTGGCTGATCATGCACTGATCGTACTGATCATGATCATGCACTGATCATGCAGTGGCTGACTGATCATGCACTGATCACACGGGCTGATCATGCACTGATCACGCGTGGCTGATCATGCACTGATCACGTGGCTGATCATGCACTGATCACGTGACTGATCACATGCACTGATCACGTGGCTGATCATGCACTGATCACGTGGCTGATCATGCACTGATCACGTGGCTGATGCACTGATCACGGCTGATCATGCACTGATCACGTGACTGATCATGGCTGATCCGCGTGCCTGATGTGCATGCACCGATCACGTGCTGATCATGCACTGATCACGTGGCTGATCATGCACTGATCACGTGGCTGATCATGCACTGATCACGTGCTGATGATCACATGGCTCACTGATCACTGATCATGCGTGGCTGATCATGCACTGATCACGTGGGTGATCATGCACTGATCACGTGCTGATCATGCACTGATCGTGCTGATCTGATCATGCACTGATCACGTGGCTGATCATGCACTGATCACATGGCTGATCATGCACTGATCACGTGGCTGATCATGCGCACTGATCACGTGACTGATCATGCACTGATCACGTGGCTGATCATGCACTGATCACGTGGCTGATCATGCACACTGATCACGTGACTGATCATGCACTGATCACGTGATCATCATGCACTGATCACGTGGCTGATCATGCACTGATCACGTGACGCCACTGATCATGCACTGATCACGTGGATGATGCCTGATCGCACTGATCACGTGACTGATCATGCACTGATCACGTGGCTGATCATGCACTGATCGTGAGCTGATCATGCACTGATCACGTGACTGATCATGCACTGATCACGTGGCTGATCATGCACTGATCACTGACTGATCATGCACTGATCACATGCCTGATCATGCACTGATCACGTGGCTGATCATGCACTGATCACCTAGCTGATCATGCACTGATCACGTGGCTGATCATGCACTGATCACGTGGCTGATCACACTGATCATGACTGTGCATGATCACGCACTGAACATGCATTGATCACGTGGCTGATCATGCACTGTCACTGCTGATCATGCACTGATCACGTGACTGATCATGCACTGATCACGTGGCTGATCATGCACTGATCACGAAGCTGATCATGCACTGATCACGTGACTGTGCATGCACTGATCACATGGCTGATCATGCACTGATCACGTGGCTGATCATGCACTGATCGTGACTGATCATGCACTGATCACGTGGCTGATCATGCACTGATCACATGGCTGATCATGCACTGATCACGTGGCTGATCATGCACTGATCACGTGGCTGATCATGCACTGATCACGTGGCTGATCATGCACTGATCACGTGACTGATCATGCACTGATCACGTGGCTGATCATGCACTGTTCGTGACTGATCATGCACTGATCACCGTGACTGATCATGCACTGATCACGTGACTGATCATGCACTGATCACGTGGCTGATCATGCACTGATCACGGGCTGATCATGCACTGATCATGGGCTGATCATGCACTGATCACGTGGCTGATCATACACTGATCACGTGACTGATCATGCACTGATCACGTGGCTGATCAGAACTGATCGCGTGGCTGATCATGCACTGATCACGTGACTGATCATCCACTGATCACGTGGCCTGATCATGCACTGATCACGTGCTTGATCATACACTGATCACGTGACTGATCATGCACTGATCACATGGCTGATCATGCACTGATCACGTGACTGATCATGCACTGATCACGTGGCTCACATGCAATCATGTGACTGATCATGCACTGATCACGGCTCATCGCTGATTCATCACCGTGACTGATCACGACATGCACTGATCACGTGACTGATCATGCACTGATCACGTGGCTGATCATGCACTGAATCACGTGCTGATCATGCACTGATCACGTGGCTGATCATGCACTGATCACGTGGCTGATCATGCACTGATCACGTGGCTGATCATGCACTGATCACCTGCTGATCATACACTGATCACGGCTGTGATCATGCACTGATCACGTGGCTGATCATGCACTGATCACGTGGCTGGTTCATGCACTGATCACGCGTGACTGATCATACACTGATCACGTGGCTGATCATGCACTGACTGATGGCTGATCATACACTGATCACGTGAACTGATTACACTGATCACGTGGTTGATCATGCACTGATCACGTGGCGATCATGCACTGATCACGTGCTGATCATGCTGATCACGCAGACTGATCACATGACTGATCATGCACTGATCACGAAGCTGATCATGCACTGATCACGGCTGATCGCGCATGCACTGATCATGCCTGATCATGCACTGATCCCCGGCTGATCTTTTGCACTGATCACGTGGCTGATCATGCACTGATCAGGCTGAACATGCACTTTCACGTGGCTGATCATGCACTGATTCCGTGGCTGATCATGCACTGATCATGTTGACTCATGATCACCAGATCATGCCGATCATCACTGATCGATCATGACTCATCATGCACTGATCACGTGACTGATCATACACTGTCTGCGTGGCTGATCATGCACTGATCACGTGGCTGATCATGCACTGATCCGTGATCATGCACTGATCACGAGCCTGATCATGCACTGATCGTGACTGATCATGCTCCCTGATCCATTGCCTGATCATACACTGATCACGTGGCTGATCATGCACTGATCGTGGTGATCATGCACTGATCACGTGGCTGATCATGCACTGATCACGTGACTGATCATGCACTGACCAAGTTGATCGCGACTGCTGATCACGTGGCTGATCATGCACTGATTACGCGTTTGATCATGCACTGATACGCATGACTGTGCGCACCGATCCTGGGCGGATCGACCGATCACCTGGCATATTATACACTGATCAATGACCTGATCTGGGTACTGATCACGTGCCTGATCGTGCACTGATCACGTGGCTCTCATACCGATCATGAGGCTGACCGTGCCTGATCACGGCTGTATGCACTGATCACGGCCCGATCATGCACTGACTACGCGGCTGATCATGCGCTGATCACGTGGCTATCATGCACTGATCACGTGGCTATAAGGCACTGATCACGAGACTGATCATGGACTCTAC
>NW_027219540.1:0-6574 GCF_027580195.1 Bos mutus
CAACCGTGATCAGTGCATGATCAGCCACGTGATCAGTGCATGATCAGGCGCGTGATCAGTGCATGATCAGCCACGTGATCAGTGCATGATCAGTCGCGTGATCAGTGCATGATCAGTCATGTGATCAGTGCATGATCAGCCCGTGATCAGTGCATGATCAGCCACGTGATCAGTGTGCATGATCAGTCACGTGATCAGTGCATGATCAGTCTTCGTGATCAGTGCATGATCAGCCGCGTGATCAGTGCATGATCAGCCGCGTGATCAGTGCATGATCAGTCGATGATCAGTGCATGATCAGCCACGTGATCAGTGCATGATCAGTCACGTGATCAGTGCATGATCAGCCACGTGATCAGTGCATGATCAGCCACGTGATCAGTGCATGATCAGCCACGTGATCAGTGCATGATCAGTCACGTGATCAGTGCATGATCAGCCGCGTGATCAGTGCATGATCAGCCGTGATCAGTGCATGATCAGCCGCGTGATCAGTGCATGATCAGTGCGTGATCAGTGCATGTCAGCCGCGTGATCAGTGCATAGCGCGTGATCAGTGCATGATCAGTCACGTGATCAGTGCATGATCATCCATGTGATCAGTGCATGATCAGCCGCGTGATCAGTGCATGATCAGCAGCCGCGTGATCAGTGCATGATCAGCCGCGTGATCAGTGCATGATCAGCCGCGTGATCAGTGCATGATCAGGCACGTGATCAGTGCATGATCATCAGCGTGATCGTCGTGATCAGTGCGTGATCAGTGCATGATCAGCCCGTGATCAGTGCATGATCAGCCACGTGATCAGTGCATGATCATCCCGTGATCAGTGCATGATCAGTCCGTGATCAGTGCATGATCAGCCGCGTGATCAGTGCATGATCAGTCGCGTGATCAGTGCATGATCAGCCGCGTGATCAGTGCATGATCAGCCACGTGATCAGTGCATGATGATCAGCCGCGTGATCAGTGCATGATCAGCGCGTGATCAGTGTGCATCAGCCGCGTGATCAGTGCATGATCATGCGTGATCAGTGCATGATCAGCGCGTGATCAGTGTGATCATCAGTCGTGATCAGTGATGTGATGTGCATGATTGATCAGTGCATCAGTGTGATGATGATCAGTGCGTGATCAGTGCATGATCGTGCATGATGATCGTGATCAGTGCATGATCAGCCGCGTGATCAGTGCATGATCAGCCACGTGATCAGTGCATGATCAGCCGCGTGATCAGTGCATGTGATCGCGTGATCAGTGCATCGCGTGATCAGTGCATGATCAGCCGCGTGATCAGTGCATGATCAGCCGCGTGATCAGTGCATGATCAGCCACGTGATCAGTGCATGATCAGCCGCGTGATCAGTGCATGATCAGCCACGTGATCAGTGCATGATCATCAGTCCGTGATCAGTGCATGATCAGCCGCGTGATCAGTGCATGATCAGTCCGCGTGATCAGTGCATGATCAGCCGCGTGATCAGTGCATGATCAGCCGCGTGATCAGTGCATGATCAGCCGCGTGATCAGTGCATGATCAGCCACGTGATCAGTGCGTGATCAGCCCGCGTGATCAGTGCATGATCAGTGCGTGATCAGTGTGCATGATCAGCGCGTGATGATCAGTGTGATCAGTGATCGCGTGATAGTGCATGATCAGTGCGTGATCGTGATCAGTGCATGATCAGCCGCGTGATCAGTGCATGATCAGATCAGCCGCGTGATCGTGTGCATGCGTGATCGTGCGTGATCAGTGCATGATCAGTGCGTGATCAGTGCATGATCATCAGGCGTGATCAGTGCATGATCAGCCGCGTGATCAGTGCATGATCAGTGCGTGATCAGTGCATGATCAGCCATCGTGATCAGTGCATGATCAGTCCACGTGATCAGTGCATGATCAGCCGCGTGATCAGTGCATGATCAGCCGCGTGATCAGTGCATGATCAGCCGCGTGAGTGCATGATCAGTGCACGTGATCAGTGCATGATCAGCCGTGATCAGTGCATGATCAGCCACGTGATCGTGTGCGTGATCAGTGCGCGTGATCAGTGTGCATGATCAGTGCGTGATCAGTGCATGATCAGCCGCGTGATCAGTGCATGATCAGCCGCGTGATCAGTGCATGATCAGCCGCGTGATCAGTGCATGATCAGCCGCGTGATCAGTGCATGATCAGTGCGTGATCAGTGCATGATCAGCCGTCGTGATCAGTCGGTGTGATCACGTGTCACGTGATCATCAGTGCATGATGTGCGTCGTGTCGTGTGCATGATCAGTCGTGCGTGATCAGTGCATGATCAGCCACGTGATCAGTGCATGATCAGCCGCGTGATCAGTGCATGATCAGCCCGCGTGATCAGTGCATGATCAGTCGCGTGATCAGTGCATGATCAGCCCGCGTGATCAGTGCATGATCAGCCGCGTGATCAGTGCATGATCAGCCGCGTGATCAGTGCATGATCAGCCACGTGATCAGTGCATGATCAGCCACGTGATCAGTGCATGATCGTGTCACGTGATCAGTGCATGATCAGCCGCGTGATCAGTGCATGATCAGTGCGTGATCAGTGCATGATCAGCCCGTGATCAGTGCATGATCAGCCGCGTGATCAGTGCATGATCAGTCGTGATCAGTGCATGATCAGCCGCGTGATCAGTGCATGATCAGCGCGTCGTGATCAGTGCATGATCGTGCCGTGATCAGTCAGTGCGTGAGTGTGATCAGTGCATGATCAGTGCGTGATCAGTGCATGATCAGTGCATGTCAGTCGTGATCAGTGCATGATCAGTGCGTGATCAGTGCATGATCAGCCACGTGATCAGTGCATGATCAGCCACGTGATCAGTGCATGATCAGTCGCGTGATCAGTGCATGATCAGCCACGTGATCAGTGCATGATCAGCCGCGTGATCAGTGCATGATCAGCATGATCGTGATCAGTGCATGATCAGCCGCGTGATCAGTGCATGATCAGCCGCGTGATCATGTGCGTGATCAGTGCGTGATCAGTGCATGATGCCATGAGTGCATGATCAGTGCGTGATCAGTGCATGATCAGCCACGTGATCAGTGCATGATCAGTCGCCGTGATCAGTGCATGATCAGCCGCGTGATCAGTGCATGATCAGCCGCGTGATCAGTGCATGATCAGCCCGTGATCAGTGTGCATGATCAGCCGCGTGATCAGTGCATGATCAGTCAGTGCGTGATCAGTGTGCATGATCATCCGTGTGATCATGCGTGCAGTGATCAGTCATGATCGCGTGATCAGTGCATGATCAGTGCGTGATCAGTGCATGATCCAGCCGCGTGATCAGTGCATGATCAGCCCGTGCGTGATCAGTGCATGATCAGCCGCGTGATCAGTGCATGATCAGCCGCGTGATCAGTGCATGATCAGCGTGTGATCAGTGCATGATCAGTCCGTGATCAGTGCATGATCAGCGCGTGATCAGTGTATGATCAGCCGCGTGATCAGTGCATGATGATCATCGCGTGATCAGTGCATGATCAGTGCGTGATCAGTGCATGATCAGCCGCGTGATCAGTGCATGATCAGCCGCGTGATCGTGTGCATGATCAGCCGCGTGATCAGTGCATGATCAGTGCGTGATCAGTGCATGATCAGTCGCGTGATCAGTGCATGATCAGTGCGTGATCAGTGCATGATCAGTGCACGTGATCAGTGCATGATCAGCCGCGTGATCAGTGCATGATCAGCCGTGCGTGATCAGTGCATGATCAGCGCGTGATCAGTGCATGATCAGCCGCGTGATCAGTGCATGATCAGCCCGTGTGATCAGTGCATGATCAGTCGCGTGATCAGTGCATGATCAGCCGCGTGATCAGTGCATGTTCACGTGCGTGATCAGTGCATGATCAGCCGCGTGATCAGTGCATGATGCATGTGTGCGTCAGTGCGCGTGATCATGCGTGATCATGATGAGCCCGTGATCAGTGCATGATCAGCCGTGCGTGATCAGTGCATGATCAGCCGCGTGATCAGTGCATGATCAGCCACGTGATCAGTGCATGATCAGCCGCGTGATCAGTGCATGATCAGCCGCGTGATCAGTGCATGATCAGCCGCGTGATCAGTGCATGATCAGCCACGTGATCAGTGCATGATCAGCCACGTGATCAGTGCATGATCAGCCGCGTGATCAGTGCATGATCAGCCCGCGTGATCAGTGCATGATCAGCCCGCGTGATCAGTGCATGATCAGCCGCGTGATCAGTGCATGATCAGCCGCGTGATCAGTGCATGATCAGCCGCGTGATCAGTGCATGATCAGCCGCGTGATCAGTGCATGATCAGTCGCGTGATCAGTGCATGATCAGTGCGTGATCGTGCATCAGTGCATGATCATGATCCGCGTGATCAGTGCATGATCAGCCGCGTGATCAGTGCATGCATGATCAGTGCGTGATCAGTGCATGTCAGCGTGATCGTGCATGATCAGCAGCGCGTGATCAGTGCATGATCAGCCGCGTGATCAGTGCATGATCAGCCGCGTGATCAGTGCATGATCATCAGTCACGTGATCAGTGCATGATCAGCCGCGTGATCAGTGCATGATCAGCCAGTGCGTGATCAGTGCATGATCAGTGCGTGATCAGTGCATGATCAGCCGCGTGATCAGTGCATGATCAGCCACGTGATCAGTGCATGATCAGTCGCGTGATCAGTGCATGATCAGCCGCGTGATCAGTGCATGATCAGCCCGTGATCAGTGCATGATCAGCCGCGTGATCAGTGCATGTGATCAGCCATGCGTGATCAGTGCATGATCAGCCGCGTGATCAGTGCATGATCAGCCGCGTGATCAGTGCATGATCAGCCACGTGATCAGTGCATGATCAGTGCGTGATCAGTGCATGATCAGCCGCGTGATCAGTGCATGATCAGCCGCGTGATCAGTGCATGATCAGCCGCGTGATGCATGATCAGCACGTGATCAGTGCATGATCATCAGTGCGTGATCAGTGCATGATCAGCCACGTGATCAGTGCATGATCAGCCACGTGATCAGTGCATGATCAGCCACGTGATCAGTGCATGATCAGCCCGTGATCAGTGCATGATCAGCCACGTGATCAGTGCATGATCAGTCACGTGATCAGTGCATGATCAGCCACGTGATCAGTGCATGATCAGCCGCGTGATCAGTGCATGATCAGCCGCGTGATCAGTGCATGATCAGCCGCGTGATCAGTGCATGATCAGCGCGTGATCAGTGCATGATCGTGATCAGTGCATGATCAGCCGCGTGATCAGTGCATGATCAGCCCGTGATCAGTGCATGATCAGCCGCGTGATCAGTGCATGATCAGCCGCGTGATCAGTGCATGATCAGCCGCGTGATCAGTGCATGATCAGTGCGTGATCAGTGCATGATCAGCCGCGTGATCAGTGTGCATGATCAGATGCCATGCGTGATCAGTGCATGATCAGCCGTGATCAGTGCATGATCAGCCACGTGATCAGTGCATGATCAGCCGCGTGATCAGTGCATGATCAGCCGCGTGATCAGTGCATGATCGCGTGATCAGTGCATGATCGCGTGATCAGTGCGTGATCAGTGCGTGATCAGTGCGTGATCGTGATCAGTGCATGATCAGTGCGTGATCAGTGCATGATCAGTCACGTGATCGGTGCATGATCAGCCGCGTGATCAGTGCATGATCAGCCACGTGATCAGTGCATGATCAGCGCGTGATCAGTGCATGATGATCAGCCACGTGATCAGTGCATGATCAGCCACGTGATCAGTGCATGATCAGCCACGTGATCAGTGCATGATCAGCCACGTGATCAGTGCATGATCAGCCGCGTGATCAGTGCATGATCAGCCGCGTGATCAGTGCATGATCAGCCGCGTGATCAGTGCATGATGATCAGCCACGTGATCAGTGCATGATCAGCCCGTGATCAGTGCATGATCAGCCACGTGATCAGTGCATGATCAGTCCGTGATCGGTGCATGATCAGCCGCGTGATCAGTGCGTGATCAGTGCGTGATCGTGCATGATCAGCCGCGTGATCAGTGATCCAGCGTGATCACGTGATCAGTGCATGATCAGCCGCGTGATCAGTGCATGATCAGCCGCGTGATCAGTGCATGATCAGCCGCGTGATCAGTGCATGATCAGCCACGTGATCAGTGCATGATCAGCCGCGTGATCAGTGCATGATCAGCCGCGTGATCAGTGCATGATCAGCCATGTGATCAGTGCGTGATCAGTGCGTGATCAGTGTGATCAGTGATCATCAGTGCGTGATCAGTGTGATCAGTGCATGATCAGCCGCGTGATCAGTGCATGATCAGCCGCGTGATCAGTGCATGATCAGCCATCCGTGATCAGTGCATGATCAGTCGCGTGATCAGTGCATGATCAGCCGTGCGTGATCAGTGCATGATCAGTCGCGTGATCAGTGCATGATCAGTCACGTGATCGGTGTATGATCAGCCGTGATCAGTGTGATCAGTGCATGATCAGTGCATGATCAGCCGCGTGATCAGTGCATGATCAGCCGCGTGATCAGTGCATGATCAGCCGCGTGATCG
>NW_027219541.1:0-5766 GCF_027580195.1 Bos mutus
GTGATGAGTGCATGATCGGCCGCGTGATCAGTGCATGATCAGGCGCGTGATCAGTGCATGATCAGTCACGTGATCGGTGCATGATCAGTGCGTGATCAGTATATGATCAACCGTGATCAGTGCATGATCAGCCACGTGATCAGTGCATGATCAGCCACGTGATCAGTGTGCATGATCAGGCGTGTGATCGAGTCTGCATGATCAGTCACGTGATCAGTGCATGATCAGCCACGTGATCAGTGCATGATCAGCCACGTGATCAGTGCATGTTCAGCACGTGATCAGTGCATGATCAGCCACGTGATCAGTGCATGATCAGCCCGTGATCAGTGCATGATCAGCCACGTGTGATCAGTGCATGTTCAGCCTCGTGATCAGTGCATGATCAGTCGCGTGATCAGTGCATGATCAGCCACGTGATCAGTGCATGTTCAGGCGCGTGATCAGTGCATGATCAGGCACGTGATCAGTGCATGATCAGCCACGTGATCGGTGCATGATCAGCCACGTGATCAGTGCATGATCTCCGCGTGATCAGTGCATGATCAGATCGCGTGATCAGTGCATGATCTCCCACGTGATCAGTGCGCATGATCAGCGCGTGATCAGTGCATGATCAGCCGCGTGATCAGTGCATGATCAGCCACGTGATCAGTGCATGATCAGGCGCGTGATCAGTGCATGATCAGCCACGTGATCAGTGCATGATCAGCCGCGTGATCAGTGCATGATCAGCCGCGTGATCAGTGCATGATCAGCCCACGTGATCAGTGCATGATCAGCCACGTGATCAGTGCATGATCAGCTTCGTGATCAGTGCATGATCAGCCGCGTGATCGGTGCATGATCAGCCACGTGATCAGTGCATGATCAGTGCCTTCGTGATCAGTGCATGATCAGCCCGTGATCAGTGCATGATCAGCCACGTGATCAGTGCATGATCGCGTGATCAGTGCATGATCAGCCACGTGATCAGTGCATGATCAGTCGCGTGATCAGTGCATGATCAGCCGCGTGATCAGTGCATGATCAGTCCGTGATCAGTGCATGATCGGCCGTGATCAGTGCATGATCAGCCACGTGATCAGTGCATGATCAGCCATCGTGATCAGTGCATGATCAGTGTGCGTGATCAGTGCATGATCATCACGTGATCAGTGCATGATCAGTCACGTGATCAGTGCATGATCAGCACGTGATCAGTGCATGATCAGCCCGCGTGATCAGTGCATGTTCAGCCGCGTGATCAGTGCATCAGTCGCGTGATCAGTGCATGATCAGCCTCGTGATCAGTGCATGATCAGCCCGTGATCAGTGCATGATCAGCCACGTGATCAGTGCATGATCAGCCGCGTGATCAGTGCATGATCAGCCATGTGATCAGTGCATGATCAGCCACGTGATCAGTGCATGATCAGCACGTGATCAGTGCATGATCAGCCGCGTGATCAGTGCATGATCAGCCGCGTGATCAGTGCATGATCAGCCGCGTGATCAGTGCATGATCAGCCGCGTGATCAGTGCATGTTCAGCCCACGTGATCAGTGCATGATCAGCCCGCGTGATCAGTGCATGATCAGTCCCGCGTGATCAGTGCATGATCAGGTGCGTGATCAGTGCATGATCAGCCACGTGATCAGTGCATGATCAGCCACGTGATCAGTGCATGATCAGCCATCGTGATCAGTGCAGTGCATGATCAGCCACGTGATCAGTGCATGATCAGCCGCGTGATCAGTGCATGATCAGCCGTGATCAGTGCATGATCAGCCACGTGATCAGTGCATGATCAGGCACGTGATCAGTGCATGATCAGCCGCGTGATCAGTGCATGATCAGTTTCGTGATCAGTGCATGATCAGCCACGTGATCAGTGCATGATCAGCTTCGTGATCAGTGCATGATCAGCCACGTGATCAGTGCATGATCAGCCGTGTGATCAGTGCATGATCAGTCACATGATCAGTGTATGATCAGCCACGTGATCAGTGCATGATCTGCGTGATCAGTGCATGATCAGCCGCGTGATCAGTGCATGATCAGCCACGTGATCAGTGCATGATCAGCCACGTGATCAGTGCATGGTCAGCCCGTGATCAGTGCATGATCAGTCACGTGATCAGTGCATGATCAGCCGCGTGATCAGTGCATGATCAGCCCGTGATCAGTGCATGATCAGTCACGTGATCAGTGTATGATCAGCCGCGTGATCAGTGCATGATCAGCCGCGTGATCAGTGCATGATCACCCACGTGATCAGTGCATGATCAGCCACGTGATCAGTGCCTGATCAGGCACGTGAAGAATGCATGATCAGTCACGTGATCAGTGCATGATCAGCCACGTGATCAGTGCATGATCAGCCCGTGATCAGTGCATGATCAGCCCGTGATCAGTGCATGATCAGCCACGTGATCAGTGTGCATGATCAGCCGCGTGATCAGTGCATGATCAGGCACGTGATCAGTGCATGATCAGCCGCGTGATCAGTGCATGATCAGCCACGTGATCAGTGCATGATCAGCCACGTGATCAGTGCATGATCAGCCGCGTGATCAGTGCATGATCAGCCACGTGATCAGTGCATGATCAGCCCGTGATCAGTGCATGATCAGCCACGTGATCAGTGCATGATCAGCCCGTGATCAGTGCATGATCAGCCACGTGATCAGTGCATGATCAGCCCGTGATCAGTGCATGATCAGCCCGCGTGATCAGTGCATGATCAGCCGCGTGATCAGTGCATGATCAGCCGCGTGATCAGTGCATGATCAGCCACGTGATCAGTGCATGATCAGGCGCGTGATCAGTGCATGATCAGTCACGTGATCAGTGCATGATCAGCCACGTGATCAGTGCATGATCAGTCACGTGATCAGTGCATGATCAGTCAGCGTGATCAGTGCATGATCAGCTGCGTGATCAGTGCATGATCAGCCCACGTGATCAGTGCATGTTCAGTCACGTGATCAGTGCATGATCAGCCGCGTGATCAGTGCATGATCAGCCACGTGATCAGTGCATGATCAGCCGCGTGATCAGTGCATGATCAGTCACGTGATCAGTGCATGATCAGCCCGTGATCAGTGCATGATCAGCCGCGTGATCAGTGCATGATCAGCCACGTGATCAGTGCATGATCAGCCCGTGATCAGTGCATGATCAGCCACGTGATCAGTGCATGATCAGTCGCGTGATCAGTGCATGATCAGGCACGTGATCAGTGCATGATCAGCCGCGTGATCAGTGCATGATCAGGTCGTGATCAGTGCATGATCAGTCGCGTGATCAGTGCATGATCAGCCGCGTGATCAGTGCATGATCAGCCACGTGATCAGTGCATGATCAGTGCGTGATCAGTGCATGATCAGCCACGTGATCAGTATGATCAGTGCATGCATCTGCGTGATCAGTGCATGATCAGCCGCGTGATCAGTGCATGATCAGCCACGTGATCAGTGCATGATCAGCCACGTGATCAGTGCATGATCAGCCCGCGTGATCAGTGCATGATCAGTCACGTGATCAGTGCATGATCAGCCACGTGATCAGTGCATGATCAGCCACGTGATCAGTGCATGATCAGTCGCGTGATCAGTGCATGATCAGCCGCGTGATCAGTGCATGATCAGTCCGTGATCAGTGCATGATCAGCCACGTGATCAGTGCATGATCAGTCACGTGATCAGTGCATGATCAGCCGCGTGATCAGTGCATGATCAGCCACGTGATCAGTGTGCATGATCAGGCCCGCGTGATCAGTGCATGATCAGTCCACGTGATCAGTGCATGATCAGCCCGTGATCAGTGCATGATCAGCCACGTGATCAGTGCATGATCAGCCACGTGATCAGTGCATGATCAGCCACGTGATCAGTGCATGATCAGCCACGTGATCAGTGCATGATCAGCCCGTGATCAGTGCATGATCAGCCACGTGATCAGTGCATGATCAGCCACGTGATCAGTGCATGATCAGCCCGTGATCAGTGCATGATCAGCCACGTGATCAGTGCATGATCAGCCACGTGATCAGTGCATGATCAGGCACGTGATCAGTGCATGATCAGCCACGTGATCAGTGCATGATCAGCCCGTGATCAGTGCATGATCAGCCACGTGATCAGTGCATGATCAGCCGCGTGAGTGCATGTGCATGATCAGTCACGTGATCAGTGCATGATCAGCCGCGTGATCAGTGCATGATCAGCCACGTGATCAGTGCATGATCAGTCGCGTGATCAGTGCATGATCAGTCGCGTGATCAGTGCATGATCAGCCACGTGATCAGTGCATGATCAGCCACGTGATCAGTGCATGATCAGGCGTGATCAGTGCATGATCAGTCACGTGATCAGTGCATGATCAGCCCCGTGATCAGTGCATGATCAGCCGCGTGATCAGTGCATGATCAGCCACGTGATCAGTGCATGATCAGCCACGTGATCGGTGCATGATCAGCCGCGTGATCAGTGCATGATCAGTTGCGTGATCAGTGCATGATCAGGCGTGATCGTGCATGATCAGTGTGCATGATCAGCGCGTGATCAGTGCATGATCAGCCACGTGATCAGTGCATGATCAGCCGCGTGATCAGTGCATGATCAGCCACGTGATCAGTGCATGATCAGCCACGTGATCAGTGCATGATCAGCCCGCGTGATCAGTGCATGATCATCACCGTGATCAGTGCATGATCAGCCACGTGATCAGTGCATGATCAGCCACGTGATCAGTGCATGATCAGCCCGTGATCAGTGCATGATCAGCCGTGATCAGTGCATGTCATGCGTGATCAGTGCATGTCGATCCGTGATCAGTGCATGATCAGCCCGCGTGATCAGTGCATGATCAGCCCGTGATCAGTGCATGATCAGCCACGTGATCAGTGCATGATCAGGCGCGTGATCAGTGCATGATCAGCCACGTGATCAGTGCATGATCAGCCGCGTGATCAGTGCATGATCAGCCGCGTGATCAGTGCATGATCAGCCGTGATCAGTGCATGATCAGGCACCGTGATCAGTGCATGATCACCCACGTGATCAGTGCATGATCAGCCACGTGATCAGTGCATGATCAGCCACGTGATCAGTGCATGATCAGCCTCGTGATCAGTGCATGATCAGCCACGTGATCAGTGCATGATCAGCCACGTGATCAGTGCATGATCAGCCACGTGATCAGTGCATGATCTCCCACGTGATCAGTGCATGATCAGCCGCGTGATCAGTGCATGATCAGCCACGTGATCAGTGCAGCGCGTGATCAGTGCATGATCAGTCTCGCGTGATCAGTGCATGATCAGCCACGTGATCAGTGCATGATCAGCCACGTGATCAGTGCATGATCAGCCACGTGATCAGTGCATGATCAGCCCGTGATCAGTGCATGATCAGCCACGTGATCAGTGCATGATCAGCCACGTGATCAGTGCATGATCAGCGCGTGATCAGTGCATGATCAGCCACGTGATCAGTGCATGATCAGCCACGTGATCAGTGCATGTTCAGCCCGTGATCAGTGCATGATCAGCCACGTGATCAGTGCATGATCAGCCGCGTGATCAGTGCATGATCAGCCACGTGATCAGTGCATGATCAGTTTCGTGATCAGTGCATGATCTCCAGCGTGATCAGTGCATGTTCAGCCACGTGATCAGTGCATGCAGTCACGTGATCAGTGCATGATCAGCCCGTGATCAGTGCATGGTCAGCCACGTGATCAGTGCATGATCAGGCGTGCGTGAGTGAGTGCATGATCATG
>NW_027219542.1:0-5514 GCF_027580195.1 Bos mutus
ACTCTGTCCGTCTGTCAGGAGAAGGGGCGGCGGAGGGGATGAGATGGTTGGGTGGCATCACTGACACAATGGGCGTGAGTTTGAGCAAGCTCGGGGAGTTGGTGGTGGACAGGAAGCCTGGCGTGTTGCAGTCCATGGGGTCACAAAGAGTGACCATGACTGAGCAGGGAACAGGATCCTGGCATGAGTCGGGCTCTGCCACTCAACAGCTGTGCGACTTCAGACCGGCACGCCCCTTTGCTCCAGCATCCTCAGCTTCCATCTATGAGATGGGCACCAGGGCCACCACCTCAAGAGGCCTTGGTAGAGTTTCCTGGGCCAACCCCTGACTGCTCTTTCTTCTCTTCCTCCCCACTCCCCAGGCATGGGGAGAACTCTCCCATCACCACTGAAAATTCAGTAGAGAGAGGCTTCTGCCTCAGAGGCAGGACTCATGGAAACTGGTTTGCAGAAGCTGAATCAGGCCTTCACCCAGCAGCCATCCTCCGTTGAGCAGATAGCCCAACTTGGGCTGCTGGGCTCTACCTGAGCAGTGCTGCCTATCGGGGGCCAGAGGCCTAAGGTGCTCTGGATGGAAGAGCCAAAGGTAAGGGGAAGGCAGACGCCCCAGGGGGTGTGGACGAAGCCTGCACCGGGCCTGGGGAGCATGTCGAGGAGTTCATAGCAACAAGGCCCAGCCCTTTCTGAGCACCAGGCCGCACCACCTGACTGCCTGGGCAAAGACCCTTGAACTTGGCACTGAAGCTCCAGCCTGGGCCCAAACCGAGCAGAGAGGCCAGGCGAGCCGTGGCCCTTCCTCAGGAGTCAAGCTGGCGCTGGGCTGGGGTGGCTGGAACCTTCCAACTCTCAGAGGCCGGGACCAGGAACCAGTGGGGCCCAGCTCACAGCCTGCCTACCCGGGGCTCCCGGGCAAAGTGTCCACCCATCTATTGCGCCAGCAGGGCAGCAAGCGGTACCTGGTGCGGGATTGCTGCGACGTGCAGTGAGCAGTCGGAGCATTAGACACACAGCAGCGGATAAGCCCTGGCATTGTTATTCACCTGCAGATCCTCCGAAAGAACATAAAGAACCATGGAATCCCATTCGTCAGAACCGTCAAGTCCAGGAGGCCCAGTTTTTCTGCAGTAACAAAGCCCCCAAATCCCCAGTGGCTTTAGTGCAACAAGAAGTTTCCTTTTTACCCATTCAGCATGCCCCAAATGGGCTGGCTGTGGCTTTGCTGTGTGCCGTCGAGTCAGGCTGACGGGCAGCCAACGCTCCCGGGAATCTGCCAATCCAGCTGTAGCCTTGTACGCGCGGAGGGAGGGAGGGACTGCCTGTGGCCTCCCAGGGTGTCTGCGCCTGGACCACAGACATGACTTCCTGCAAACTGGCCAGTCATGGTCCACACAAAAGCCAGCCGCCAAGGCCATAGGAGCATGGCCCTGGGCGCACCTGAGGTGGAGAAACGGCTTATGTGTGAGCAGTGCCAGTGACCACCTGCCTGCCACCCGACCTCCTGCTCTTCCCATTAGGTGGCCAAAGCATTGGAGCTTCAGCTTCAGCATCAGTCCTTCCAAAGAGCGCCAGGGACTGATCCCTTTAGGATGGACTGGTTGGATCTCCTTGCAGTCCAAGGACTCTCGAGTCTTTCCAACACCACAGTTCAGCATCAGTTCTTCAGCCTCAGCCTTCTTTATGGTCAACTCTCACATCGGCTAAGCAACTTGCCTGGGTCACCTGGCTCCGGGGTGCCTGATCATGGCGACTGCGAGCTCCAGTGTGAAGTCCCTTCGAGGGCTTTGCAGGTTCCTGCCAGCCTGGGCCTTCTTTGCCCATGGCTGGGAACCAACCACATCAATTGATCATCCCTTTCAGAGTTGAGGAAAAACCAGAACAGCAGAGAAGGGGCCAGGCCTGGCGGGTGAGGCTCTTACTCAGAGTAATTATGTGTCGTGGAAAAAGTCCACGGTGTGTTTAGTGATTCAGCATCGCCGAGTCCTGAGGGATGTGCAGCCCTGGCTTGCCTTCCCACAACAGGCAATGTGTCCAGCATGCCTGGCGCGCCTCTCTGCCGCCATCCAGGTGTGCTGGCGGGTAGGGGGCCAGAAGGCAGGTGGACTGAAGGTCGCTCCAGGCAGAAGACCTTCCCTAGGAAGGGCCTGGCGTTTCAGGATGCAGCTGACCTGGCACTAATCAAGTACTAAATCACAGGCCTGAGAGCTAAGCCTCAGTTTCCTTGTCTGTAAAAATGGGTATCTCTCTGAGCTCCAGGACCTGTGGCCTTTCAAGAACCTGTTGCCGGCTGGCCTCCCCAGCCACGCCCCATGGGAGTCAGAGAGAGATCAGGGCAGGGCTACACCACAGAACCACACAGTCCTTCCCAGGCACCCAGGGTGGGAGTAGGGGGTGCATTTGCAACAGCTCTGGGACAGTCCTGCCAAGTAGCCCTGACCAGCACAAGAGGCAGGGGCGAGAGCCAGGGCTGGTGTGTGAAGATGGTAAGTGGATGCTATGGACTGAATTTTGGGGGAAGGATTTTTAGAGATGAAAAGCACCCGCGATCCACTGCAGCTCTGCTCCCAACACCTCCATCTTAGCCCTGGGAGGGACCGCAAAACACCACATCAGAGGAAGGGGTTGGCCTCAGGGTGCACAGCCAGGCGGCAGAGCCACGCTGTCGGCGGGGACCCTGAGCACCCAGAGCAGAGCCTGGCACAGCTAAATTACCAGATTTAGCAAATAAGCATGTAGGACACCAGTTAAATCTGAATTTCAGACAAGCGATGAATTAATATAAGTATGTCCCGTGTAATGCTGGAGTACACGCTTGTACTAAATGTTTTGCTTATCAGGTGAGAGTTACCTGGGCATAGAAGTATCTTGTTTGGGACAGGGAGGAGTGGGAGATGGTGGGTTTCGACTTGGGGTCTCTCAGGCCCAGAAACTCTGTGTTTTTCAGTCCTGACTACCACTCCACTGGTCCCTAACCCTGTTGGGTTACTCACACAGCTCAGCCTGGGTTTCCTCCTCGGCCTTGACATTACCGCCGCATAAGGCTGGTGTGAGATTCCCTGAGATGACCTTGTAAAACTAGCCTTCAGCTGGGGGCTAGGCGCAGAAAGGACTCAATCGCACTCCCTGTGTGTCCTCACTGAGTCTGGGTGCACAGAGGGCTGTAATCAATCATTAGCCGTGTCTCCGGGCGGCAGGTCTCAGACGCTGGGGGTCCTCAGGGCCTTAAGCGTTTAAAAATCATTGCAGGCCCAGAGCTGTTGTGTATGTGTGTATCGACATTTGCAGCGATGGAAATTAAGCTGAGAAAAACAGAGGTCTTTATGCATTCGTTGCTTCATAAACAAGCGAACTCACTGTACTCACAGGAATAATGCACTTTTTTTAATGAAAAATGACTCATCTTAAAACCAGCAAAGCAGCCCAGGTAGCCTTGTGTTTCACTTTGCAGCTCTCTTGAGCAGGGTTAACACAAGGCCAGCTGAGTTCTCACACCTGCCAGGGCTTTGAAGCTCTGTGAGATCACGCCTCCACGTGGCCTCTGGAGGAAACTCCGTGGAACGCCTGCCTGCGAAAGTGAGTGAAAAGTAAAATCTCTTACTATCATCAGAAAGTAGTTTTGATCGTTTGTTCTCTGGATCCTGAGAGAGTTCTGGGACCTCCTTTGAAATCCTATCTAGGACTCCTTTTGGGAAGATGCCCCTGCCCGCCCGACCTGGGCCTCACCTGGCGCGATGGCGGTGGGGCTGCCCAGGCACCTGGGCGTCGAGGTGTGAGGTAGTCGAGCTGCCACTCCAGCGACGGGCCTTCCCAGCTGCTATCGGCGCTGAAGGCAGCGGGGTGTCGCTGGTATCACCATCCATCCCCCATCTCCAGGTAAGGTGAGCTGTGGTTGGAGGCCTACACGTCCTGGAGCTGAGGCAGGGAGCTTGGTGGGGCGGGAGTCACTGCCCTGTGGGAGCAGGGCTCAGGCCTCAGAGGTGGGACACACACATAGAACCTGCCTTTACACCGTGCGCACACTCGCTGGGGCCTGCACAGGCGGGTTCGGGACCGCTGATGAAGCAGGTGAGGTCTGGTCATGGCCTCCCAGGAGTGCTGGCTGCCTGGTCCGATGTCTGGCCTCTGGGTGGGGCCTCCCGTAGGAGTCTGCTCTGGAGTCTGGCCCAGGCAGGTGCGCCTGTGCCTACGCCCGTGTGGGTGTCTGGTCTGCCTTGGGGTAAACCCCCTCCGGTGTGTGCAGTCCCCCTGGGTGTCTAGCTCCTCAGCGTGTGGCCTTGGGTCTGTGCATGCCTGCCACGAGCACGTAATGTGAGCACTTCCCTTCGTCAGGCGGCGGCCATCCTGGGGGAGCGGAGCCGAAGGGAGTGACTGCAGGCTCTCCCTTGTCTCAGCACGTTCTTCTGGGGCCAGGAGGCGTAGTCTAGCTGGCGACCAGCAGCCCTGTCAATGGAGCAGATGGGCCTGTGACCACGTCAGGGGCTCAGCATCCCTGCCACCCCCTGAGCAGCCCCAGGGAGGCCACCTCATCCCCCAGGCCTGGGCCCAAGCCCTGGGCCCACTTTCCCCCAGCCTCAGCGGGTAAGGGGCCTGGCGTCTGGAGTGGATGTACATCTTCACTCACTCTTTGTTATTGTTGTTTTTATTTTTATTAAAATGTTTTTCTTGAGACAGAGTTGGTAGACAGTATTGTATGTAAGTTTCACGTGTACAACATCATGGCTCCCACGGTGCTGATTTTTTATAGAATACAGTGACACTCCCCTCGCATGCAGTGCCTCTGTGGCTCCTTTATTTTATCATGACCCCTGTCCTGCCCTCCTCCCCTCTCCTTGAGTAGCGGTGAAACGATGCTCTGTGCGGTGGTCTGGCTCCTTGTTATACTAAGCTAGCTGTCCTTTTAGATTCCAGGTATAACTGATATCACACTATTTGTCTCTGACTCATTTCACTTGGGGTGATGCCCTCCAAGTCCGTCCATGTAATCAAACTGACAAACTTTCATTCCTTTTCACAGTTGAAGCAGTATTCCTGTGTGTGTGTGTGTGTGCGTGTGTGTGTCTTGTGCGTGTGCACACATATGGCCTACATATCTTCTTTATCCGTTCATCTGTTCATAGATGACAGGTTGCTCCGTATCTTGGCAACTGTAAATAATGTTGCTATAGACATTTGGGGTGCATGTATCTTTTTCAATTACTGTTTTCATTTTTGTTAGATACTTTTACCCAAGTGGGTTGCCTAGGTCATATGGTAGTTCTGTTTTTAGTTTTTGAGAACCACCATATTATTTTGCAGTGTCTGCACCAATTTACAGTCTCGCAGTATACAAGGACTCCAGTTTCATCCTCACCAACATTTGCTATTTGCAGTCTTTTGGATGATAGCCATTCTGACAGATATAGAGGTGATAGCTCATTATGGTTTACGAATTTGCATTTCTCTGGTGATTAATGATGTTAGGCATCTTTTCGTGTGCCTGATGGCCCATCTGTATATTTTCTTTGGAAAAATGTCTAT
>NW_027219543.1:0-6132 GCF_027580195.1 Bos mutus
CCTCTGAGACCCATCAGCGGCTTAACAGCTGCCAGCAAATGTACCTCGTCCTGGAGGCGGGGCCATTCACCAACTCTAATGTGGTACATCCATCCCAGTCCTTCTTGAGTCACAGGCTCTTCTGGGTCTGGGCCTCAGGCAGCTGTAAGATACAGGGCAGGTGTGAGGGACATGAAGGCCGCAAAGGACATGTTGCTGGGGGCCAAGAGGGGAGCAAGCAACTAAGCTGGAGCAGTCCCAGCATGCCCAAAGCTCAAGGAGGAGGTAAATGTAATGGCTTTATTACATACCTTTTAATAAATAAAAATATGTTTTTGGCTTCTAATGACCTTCAAATTAAGCAGCGCTCTTTCAAAGCACTTATGTATTTTTAATTCCAAAATGTGGCTGAGTGTCAGTTGCAACAGCAGTAGGCAACAGACATCTGGGTAGTTTAAATAGAGAAACCCAGATCAGTATTTTGGAAACTGTCAACTTTCGCCTTTAATGGATTCACTTTCTCTCATCTCTTCCCCCACTTCTGGGCTCTTTGAAGATTCCCAGGCATTCTCTGTGGGAGAAAGGAACAAAGGTGGGTCACCGCCCTTGGAAGGACCTGAGCTTTGAATTCCCACCTGGGCATGCAGGTGTCACTGTCCCTCTACAGAGGCTTTGGCACAGGGCTTATAAAGGCATCAGGGAAAAGGAAAGACAGAAGTCAGCCTGGGAGTTCAGGTGCTAGGTAATGGGACCTGGTTTCCTTCTCTACCTGTTCACAATTCTAAGTTACCAAAGGAGGAACCGAGGTGACCTCAGAGCAGCACACAGAAGTGCGAGGACATAGAGGAGAGACTGGGTTAGTTGGCTCAGTGGCAAAAGAATCCAGCTTGCCAATGCATGGGACATGAGTTCAATCCCCTGGAGAAATGTTACCACTCCAGTATTGCTACCTGGAAGATTCCACACAGACAGAGGGGTCCTGATAGGCTAAAATCCATGGGTTTGCTAGAGTAGGACATGACTGAGTGACTGAGCACCACACAGAGGAAGACCAAGACAGTGAGGAGATGGGGCAGTAGATAAACATACTAAGAGCTGAGTAAGAGGAGCCAGGCAGTAAAGCAGGAGCTACTCAGGTGTGGACCCCAGACTGGGTGGCTGCAGCAACCAGCTACGGACACTTGGTGGTTCTAATCTCTGCTTCAGCCCAGCAGCCTTGGATCAAGAAGCTCTGAGGACAGGCTCTGCCATCTGTGTTTCAGGCTTCCACTGATCTGAAGCAGAGGAACTGTGGCAGGAAGAAGGAAAACTGTGGCAGAAGTGGGGGTGGGAAGAAAGGAAGGGAGTTGATAGTAGCACAGGAGGGCAGAGAAGGCGCTTTGAGAGAGAAGAAGAAACCTCCTTGTAACACTCATACACTCCTTGTTGTTTCAAACAGCCCTAGATTCATGGACCCTACAGACACAGCATCTGCCCCCTCACCTGGACCTCTCTTTCCTAGTAGTTTTCTGGCGGGCTGACTGCCAAGTCATCAGTGACCTGCAGTTGCTGCTTCTTCTGATACTGGGAGGAGAATGTCATTTCATTGGTCATTTCCTCCTTTGCTCGTGGATCCTGAAAACCACTTTCTAATGACACTCCATTTTCATTCAACTACTGAAGGATCAGCTTCCAGGCTGACTTTAGACAAAAGTTGAGCTCTTTTCCAAGTTGTTAGGCTGATGGACAGAAGGACATTTCTCATTTGGTCATGGAACTTAAGGTATAAATTCTTCATCGGTTAAGGCACAAAATGTATGTCTCCCTGTTCAAAAGTTAAAAATACATACCATCTCAAAATCAGCCAGTAGGCTATGAAGTGTTCTCAAACAAGGGTGACTCTGCCTGACTAAATCCCCAAGGACCTCTGGTCTCTTACACAGTAACTGAGAATAAGTTCTCAACCCCACCTCTGGTATTTGTCTTCTCAAGGAAACAGCTTTCTCAAGCATCCATTCTGGCATTGTGAAAAATGGGACCTCAGGACTACTCTGATTTTAATAGTGCTAACTGTAACTATTCATTCAACAAATGTTTGCCAGGAACCAAGCATCTGAAACAGGTACTGTTTCAAGTACTTAGAGATCCGATAGTAGACAAAATACAGATCTGGATCTTCAGGGAAGATCGAACAGTAACAATAAACATGACTTAAATTTTCCGCGTCTTTGAAGGTAAAAGAAGTGCTGAAAAGGAAAGTTGGAGAGTAGAAGAGTAGTTCACAATTTTAATTATGGTGATCAGGGCAGAACTCATTAGAAGATGGGATTTGAGCAAATACTTGAAGGAGGTAAAAAGAGCCACAGCCGAATAGAGTTTTGTAAGCAAATGCCACTGGAGCTATGATCTGATGTGTTCAAGCAGCTGATGTCTTCAAAGAACAGTAAATAATCTTGCCATGCTATCTCATTTCTGCCTCCTATGCTAATAGACAAAAAATTACAATAGCATTTCACTGATGTAAAACTTGATGCAAAACAGTAAGACATAAGAGCTACATACTTTAGATTAAAATAGGTTGCAGAGGCAGAGATTCCAATCCTGATTGAGACATTTCAAATACACATTGTTTATAAAAACATACCTTGCTTTCCAGTGTGTAAAAGTGGTGTGTGGATGCTGATCTAAAAGCGGCACAGAGCCAAACCATGAAGACAACCCACAATTGCCACAGTGGCCCAGTTTCCAAATGTATTTATGCATCTTTGCCAAGGAATGTTCTTACACTAGAAAGAAAACTCATGACCAAAAAGAAGATGCAAGTCCTCAACAGTAACAAAAGAGTCAAGATCATACATTCAACTGATTTCAAATCTCCCAGCTTAGTTGACTAATGTCTGGACTCTACCAGAAGTTGGCTGATGGTAAGACATCAAGGCAATCTGGGACCTATTGCTTTGAAAGTCAGCATGCCAAAATGTGTTGGATACACCCTTGGAGTGCTTGTGTCTCCAGGCAATAGACATGTAGAGTCTCACATAAACTTTCATAAATTTTAAGATCAGTAAGTAAATCAAAATTAGGATGGATAATGTAATACCTCTTTTTATTATATACATACATAACTAAAAATATCTGCATTGAACACAATAAAATGGTTGCCTGTGATGGAAATGAGTGAGGATAAGCTGCATTCCCCTCTTATTTCCTTGTTCCCTTTAAACTAGATCAATACACACACATGTGGCATGTGTCTATACATCTACGTATATCATATCTGTTTTTGGACATGTGAGATGATTCATTAGTCTACTGGCTCTTTATTCCAGGACAGCACTATCTTATTATCACAGCCTTATTACACATTTTTAATGTTGTGTATCATAGGTCATCAATCCTTATTCCCACTTCATAATTTCAACACTATTTTCCCTATATATTTTCCAGTTGAATTATGAGATTATTTTGTAAAGTTCCAAAATACTAGCAATTTTATTGATATAGCTCTGTTGTTGTTAAGTCACACAATTGTGTCCAACTGCTTGTGACCCCATGGACTGCAGCACGCCAGGCATCCCTGTCCTTCACCATCTCCCAGGTTTCCTCAAACTCATGTCCTTTGAGTTGGTGATACATCCAATCATCTCATCCTTTGTCATCCCCTTCTCTTCCTGTCTTCAATCTTTCACAGCATCAGTCTTTTCTAATGCATCATTTTTTTGCATCAGGTGGCCAAAGTTTTGGGCTCAGCTTCAGCATCGATCTTTCAATGAGCGTTCAGGGTTGATTTCCTTTAGGATTGACTGGTTTTATCTCTTTGCTGTCCAGAGGACTTGGGACTTCTCAGTACCACAGTTGAAGGCATCAATTCTTCATCCTCAGCCTTTTATTGTCCAGCTCTCACATCCACCATGACTACTGGAAAAACATAGCCTTGACTAGATGGACCTTTGTTGAAATAACGTCTCAAGCTTTTTAATATGCTCTCTAGGTTTGTCAGTTTTTCTTTCAAGAGTGCCTTTTAATTTCATGGCCTGCAGTCACCATCCACAGTCATTTGGAGCTTAAAGAAAATGAGTGTTGCTGTTTCCATGTGTCCCTTCTAGTAGCCATGAGTGATGGACCAGAGCCATAATCTTCGTATTTTGAATGCTGAGTTTTAAGCCAGCTTTTCCACTCTTCTCTTACCTTCAACAAGAGTTCTTTAATTCCTTTTTGCTTTCTGCCTTAGAGGTGCGGTCATCTGCCTATATGTAAGGAGTTGTAGTCTTTCTCAACGATATGATTCCAGCAGTGATTCATTCATTCTGGAAGATATGGCTCTAAATATGAGTGTGGGAGAGTGAGAATCTATATCTATACCATGTGATTATAAATATAAGGATTTCTCAGTTTCATTAAGTTAGTCTTTTATAGTCTGCAGCAAAGTGTTGTACTTTTCTTATAGATGCTGTGTGTCTTTTTGCTAATAAATATTGTAATTCAAGTTTTGCTATAGTTAAGAAGGCCTTGTTTCTCCATTACACTTTCTAATTTTGAATGTATTTTTTAATTAATTTATTTGTTGATTGCTGGGTCTTCAATGCTGCATGTTTCTCTAGTTGCAGTGAGCAGGGGGCTAGTCTTTGTTTGTGGTGCATAGGCTCCTCATTGCAGTGGCTTATCTTATTGCCCAGGCATGGGTCTAAGCATACAGACTTACAGTAACTGCAGCTCTCAGTCTCAGTAGTTGAGGCTCTTTGGGCTTAGGTGCTCCATGGCATGTGGAATCTTCTCAGACCAGGGATCAAACCTCAAAGTGCCGTGGCAGGTGAATTCTCAACACCTGGACCACCCAGGAAGTCCCTAATGTACATTTTATAAATATCTAAATACCAATAATGCACTGAGCATGTACTATTTAACATTTCTTCAATGAAATTTATTATTCATTTGCTCTTTATTCAGGTACGTAATATTGCAGTCAATAAAGAATATGAATTCAAGTTATCAATATTTTTTGATTTAATTATTTTCTGCCTTATTGCATTGTCTGGAACATCTAGAAAAATGTTCAATAATGATATTGTGCAGATATATTTGTGCTTTCTGCTCATTTTAAGCTGATACCTTTATTGTTCCATAATGAAGTGTGGTATTGGTTACTACTATTATATAGATATTCAGAAGTAAGAAAGCAACTCTTTGTTTTTTGCTAAAATTATTATTTTAAATAAGGTACTTTATTTTCAAATGCATTTTAGGCGTCTACAGAAGACAATATATTGATCTAGACTTGAATTCCTGAAGCAAAATATTTCATCATGGTATGTTTGCTTTTAATTTAGTAGATGAATCTGATATATTATATTTTTTATAGGATTCTTGTACTGTGTTCATAAATATGATTAATGTGTAGTTTTCTTCTTTGTATATTGTACTAACATTTTATTTCAATGACCACAGTTATTTAATTTTCACTTTTATAAAGTATAATACAGAAGAAAAACCTTCCAGATTATAAGTCAATATTCTGATGACTTTTCATAAAACAAATTTACCCTAAGAGCTACAACCTACATGGAAATAAGAAAGCCATGCTTTATCAAGTTCCCTTCAGTCCTGTATACAGCTTTGCAAAGTAAACAGGTAGCCATCTCCTGCTACCTAAAACATTAAACATATAATGTTTTGTGTTATTTTAACTTTATATAAATGGATTAATAGTGTGTATTTTCTGTACCTGATATTTTTGCTCAAATCATATTTGTGAAATTCATATCATACAATTTAATTCATTCATTTTAATGGCTTATGATATTCCTTTTGTGAATACACCACAATTTGCTTATTTATCCCATTGTCTTACGTTTGAGTTATTTCCAGTTTTGATTGTTATAGCTGTACTATGAATATTCTAACACATTTTTTTTGGTGTACATGTCTTTTGATAAACACGTGTTTATTTCTGTTAGTATGCTATCCAGAAGTGAAATTTCTAGGTACAGATGCTTTCAAGTAGTTTTCAAAGTCATAGAATGAGACAGTAAGTTTCTTCAAGAGATAGTTTTCATTTTTTTATTAGAAAAACCAAGGTGCTGTTGGGCCAACCTGGCTGGGACTTAAACCTACTATTTCATTTGACAAGTGAGGCTCATTGGACATTTCCCATTTGTTAATCAATGATCTTGAGTT
>NW_027219544.1:0-6434 GCF_027580195.1 Bos mutus
CACTTGTGAGTGCCCCCTTGAGGAGAGAACTGGGCTCCCTGTAGTTAGCAGCAGTCCCAGCCATGGCTAGCAGAGGCCAACCTGGGACTCCAAACCCAGACCCTAAATTATATGGTCTCTCTACAAAACCGTGTTGCCATTACAAAATTGCATTCATCTTTCTGTATTCATGTAACTGAAATTGATTTTATTTTTTTTTGCTATGTGGGGCTGACTTGGTTCCTCATTTTCAAAAGCTTGCCTCCTAAAAATGTCAGCCTCCCAGCAAACAATTGTTTGATCAGGTATTATGGAGCCATTCTGACCTTGGCCCAAGAGAATGTAAACTGTATCTAGTCATCACTTTATAAATATTGATGAAGAATGGTACAAATGTTTTGAAAAGAGCACTATCTGAAGAGTATGTCTTGAAATTCAGCTGTTTCTTTTCATGTTTCAGACCTCACTACCTGGCATAGAAATCAAACCTTGTAAGTTGGGCCAAATCCCAGTGTTTGCTCATTAGTATGGCACAGTGATCCTGTACTGGGTGCAGGATTCAGGAGTAGGAGTGATTCCGGTGGCTGCAGTTGGCACACAGGGTCATTGTCTCTGAGCTGTGATGAATCTTTCATGACACAGTGGCTCCAAGAAAGGAAATGCTGGGTTGCAGATCACTTTATCAATTCCTTTTATTCTAGAGTGTGAGAAGAAAAAGCCCATTTATAGCAAGAGTAAAGGAGGCAGAATCATAGCTCCACTTGCCTGAGGACACAGTCACACTGGCCATGCCAGAGAAATGTATTACCTTGGATGAGACCACTTTTACCTTCATTTTTCCTCTATTAGTTGCTCATTTATTTTTGGTAAAGATTTTTTTTTTTAAATGAGGATCATTTTTAAAGTCTTTATTGAATTTATTTACAATATTACTTCCGTTTATATCTTGTTTTTTTTTTGACTGTGAGGACTGTGGGATCTTAGCTCACAACCCAGGGATCAAACCCACATCCCCTGCATTGTAGCAAGGTGAAGTCTTAACCACTGGGCTGCCAAGGAAATTCCCAGGTTGCACATTTAAAAGTTGAGGATAAAGACATACATAATCAACTGAATTGATTATAATAACAAAATTTAAATGAATTAAATTGACAAACATTAAAGGGGAAATAGTTAAAAGGAAAAATGTGGCAGCCTATTCATCCCATGAAATAATGTAAATATTGAACATAATAATTCAAAAATAGTTTTTCTGACAAGCTTGCAAAACCTTCAGTGCGTCAGTATAAATGAATTTTCCTTCTTCATTTTCCTGACCTCCTAAGCCTGAACCACATGTGTGTGCTAAATTGCTCCAGTCATTTCTGACTCATTGTGACCCCATGGATTGTAGCCCGCAAACTCCTCTGCCTATGTGTCCATGGATTCTCCAGGAAGAATACTGGTGTATGAACCATGTGAGTTTGTGAAATGCAGACTCTCAGGCCCACTCAAGCTCTGCTGTGAATCAAAGTCTACATTTTGATGACATCTCTGGTGATTCCCACATTTCACATTTGGGAAAGCACCAGTCTAAGTAAGGGTTCTCAAGACTCAGTCCCTCAGACAACTTTACTCCGTTGTACCTGGAGTTAGGATTCCCTAGCACCTGGTAGCATATTAAATTTCTGATTCCCTTTGTCTGTGAAAATGGCTCTGGGGACTGACATTTGTGTATTCACCTCAGGCATTCAAAAATCACAAGACTGAGATCTGTTACTCTATGATTTCCCCTGTGTGATACAGTAGAAAATGCATGACACCAAGAGCATATATCTTGTAGTAATGATGTAAAAACTACAAAGAAAAAAATGGAAAGAAACACCAAAGATATTAACCATGTGATGCAAATGAAGTGATTTTGGGGGCATGGAGGTTTCTTACATAGCTCTCTGTATAATGATCATAACATCCAGACCACAGATTCAGATGTACAGAATATCTTATTTTTATGTATACAAATTAATTCTTACTTGGAGCCTCCATCTGCCTTTGCGGTAGAAAACTTTTCGAATCCAATTCAGGAATCTCTGCAAATCAATTGGCTCCAGTCAAGCTGCCAGTGTCCATGATATCATTGTGTAAAGAAGACAAAAATAGTATTTTTGTTATTGTTGTTATTTTTGGAGGGCCTGCACCCCTCCAGGCTGGTGCAATGCCACACCAGCATGTGGTGTGATAGCCAAGCACAGACCAGTTTTGATCTCCACCTGCTCCCTGGGATGTCTCTCTGCAATAAACAGATGTGCCCCCTGTGTGTCATGGTGGTATTGGATTAGGAGCAGGTCAAAGAAGGCATGGAGTCCCCATGAGTCTTCATCAGCTGACATCACTCCTTGCTAAGCTGCCTGATTCCCGTCCTGACCTCCAATGGAGTTGGTTGACCAATTTAGTCACGAGAGTGTCCTTGCTGGTCCAAAACTTCTCCCAGTTGGATTCTCTCTCAGGGCTTCAAGCCCTCACAGAGAATATTCAGCTGCTCAGAATCTCTTCGGTGGCTTGCAGTGGCTCAGCAGGTAAAGAATCTGCCCTGCAATGCAGGAGACACAGAAGACTCAGGTTTTGACCTGGGTTGGGAAGATCCACTGGAGGAGGAAATGGCAGCCCTCCAGTGATGTAACTGAAAAATCCATGGACAGAGGAGCCTGGGCTACAGTCAAAGGGGTCTGAGAGTTGGACACATCCCGAGGTGACTAAACACACCACAATCCTCACAGAAACAGGAAACTGGGGCCATCCCACAGCCCAGGGCCTGGATATGCCTGCCACCAGGCCCTACCTTTGCGTCCTGGTGTGCCGAGTAGCACCTGTGACCCTCTTAAGTTCCGCCCATGCCCCAAACCCTCCCGTGGGGTTTTTGCCATTTACCCCTCCCTGGGACTGGCTAGGGGCGGGGCAAATCGTCATTTCTAAGCCCTTCTCAGGTTGTTCTTTGAATTTCCATCCAGAGAATCTTGCTCCTTTAGGACAGGCAAATTTCTTGGATCACCTTGCAGTCTTCCACATCTATTGTTTATTCACGCCTCCTTGTCTAGTCTAGGATTTACAAACCAAAATCTCAGGCCTTTCTTCTCCTTTCTTCAGTTCACCTCCTGGCTCAGTGACAGCCTTCACTGAATACTGGGAGGAGAGGAATACTTTTAAGGGAAACAAGGGAAAAACTGTTGATTAACATCTCAAGTACTATCCTGCCGGGTGTTCTTCCCATGTTTTTCGACAAATGGGGCTACGGAAAAATTTTTGCAGCAATTTTTTTTATAGAAGGTTATATGTTTTTACAGTCACTTTTCCTTCCTATGTATTCTCTTCTGATAGAAAGACAGCCAGTGAATGCTCAATCCGTCTTACTCTCTGTGACCCACGTGGACTGGCCGCCAGTCTCCTCTGTCCGTGGGATTTTCCAGGCAATAATACTGAAGTAGGTTCCATGCCTCCTCCAGAGATCTTCCCAACCCAAACCTCCAACCCACGTCTACCCATCTCCTGCATTGGAAGCGGCTTCTTTACCAACTTGCTGCCTGATGAAGACAGCTGCTGGCTAATGCTTCTAGAAGGCTTATTCTTTGCTCTGCATGATTGAGGGTACTTTGTATGTATTACCTGATTTCATCAGTGCTGTGATATGAGCACCACCAACTTTGAGATGAGGAAAATGCAGGTGAGACATGCAGAAATTAAGGTACTTGGAGTCAAGGCCTTGCATACACTGACTGGTGAAGGACCTTCAAGATTCAAGTTCAGCAGCTTCTAAACAGCCCAACATCATAGGATGAGAAGCCAAACTGATCTGCTCTGACCCGTACCACTTCGGGATCAAGATCAGAGATTCTAATAGTCTGCCAAAAGTTTAGAGCAATAGCCTTTCCTCCCTCACAAATCTGTAGTGGATATTTATCTTTTGAAAAAGTCATTGTAGTAGTGGCTGTGTTTTACAGGTGGTCTGATGTCTTATTATTGAAGAGAGAAAGTCAAAGGTTCATTGATGAAAACCTGACACAGTTTTGGTTCATTTTTCTCCAGAGGAAGCATAGTTTTTCTCACTAAGTTTTTTTTTTTTGATCAAAATGGAATGAAGGCCCGTGAAATTCAACAGGGTTAATTACAGCATTTACTCTGAGGCTTGCAGATGGCGATGGGACCAATTAGGAGCAATAACTGGGGACAGGAGAGCTGGGCTGCTAATCTTGTCTCACCCTAGTGAACAGTTGATCCCAAGCTCACACACCCATGTAAATCTGAATAATAACAGCTGGAAATGGTTCTGGGAAAAAAGCAGCGCGCCCGAGGCAATCTTCCTCGGGTGCTGGATGGATGCACCTGAATTTCCCAGGATAAAGAAGGCAGCTGGTGAATTTCTTTGAGAAACAGCTATTTCGAAAACTGCACCACATACAATGTCTCAGTGTATGTATTAATGAATTCCTGTCAACCTCTTTCCCTTGGAATTTAGAATAAGTGTTACGGTCTGGTTGTGAAATTTTGTTAAAAGTTTTCTTTCTGTATTAGTCTCCTCAGGCTGCTGTAACAAATTCCACACACCTGGGCAGCAAACAAGCAGAAACTAATTTTCTCACCATTCTGGATGGAGGCTGAAGTCAAAGATCAAGGTGCCCCAGCAGAATGGATTCTAGTGAGGCCTCTTTCTGACTTGCAGAAGAGGCCACTGACTCTGTGTCCTCTGTTGCCTCTCCTATGTGCCATAAGGAAGAGAGAGAGAGAAGTTCTCTGGTGTCTCTTCATCATCTTATAAGGACCCCCAGTGCTACTGGGTTAGGGTCCCATATGACCTCATTGAACCTTAGTATCCTTAAAGCCTATCTCAAATACAGTCTCATTGGAAGTTGGGGTTTGAGAATGAACACAATTCAGTCCACATAGTATGTACTAGTCCTGTTTTGGAGTGCTGTGAAAGGATACTTTTCTGAAGAAGCTTCAGTCTGTGTAAAAGCTTCTTGTTTAGGCAAGCATATTAAAAGCAAGAACATCTCTTCTGTTGACCAGGATCACGTGGTCAAAGCTGATGAAGCTCCGGTGACTTGTCCACCTGATGAGCTGACTCATTAGAAAAGACCCTAATTCTGGGAAAGATTGAAGCAGGAGGAGACAGGGGGTGACAGAGAATGGAGATGGTTTAGTTAGCATCACGTCTCAGTGGACATGAGTTTGAACAAGCTCTGGAATACTGAAGGACAGGAAGCCTGGCGTGCTGCAGTTCATAAGAATTGCATAAAGGAGTTGGTTACGACTGGCTGACTGATACAGTCCAACAAAGATTGAGACTGACTCTGTGGCCATTAGGGTAGTGGGATGTACAGTGAGCTGTGGCCCCACTGGCTCGAGCCTCTACTTTATTTATTTTATTGATATATAGTTGATTTACAATGCTGGATTAGTTTTTAGGGTACAACAAAATGATTCAGTTTTATGTATATTTTGGTTCTTTTCATTATAGTTTATTATAGAAGAGTAGTATATAGTTTCCTGTGCTATACAGTAGTAACTCATAAATCTATTTTCGTATATGGTTTTTGTGTCTATTGATAATTCCAAACTCCTAATTCATCCCTCACCACCCTTTCCTCTTTGATAGCCATAGAGTTTTGTTTCTATCAGACCTCTGCTTTTTAAGTGGTAATTCCTATGTGAACTTTTTTCTATGATGGTTTCTTCTTGAGCAGCGAGTTCCACAAATATTCTGGATGGGCTATTTTCTTGGTGTGGCAGAATTGGCCCGTGAGCCCTTAAAAGTATCGATGAGATGAAGTTCTGGGAACTCAAAGCAGATCTGGGAGTGAACTTGGGCAGCAGTGGAGCCAAATTAAACACAGGGTTCTGGGGTTCCAGTTTTGACCATCTGGGACAACCACTCACACACTACAATGTGTGGTTACAGGTTACAGAGGACAGGAAACTTGTGAAGGATGGGCAAACCTTTGGGATGGGGTTGTTGCGAGAAGGCCTAGGTCCCTCTCATTACTAACTATGTGAGAAAGAAACTAACGAATACAAACACAGGAACCTGTATGTTCCACAGACCCCAGTTTCAAGCTCTTCACTAGCTGCAATTAAGCTTCCACTGCTGCTGCTCATAGTAAACTAAATTAAATTCAAATATAATGATCCCATAGATGGCAACCCACCAGGCTCCTCTGTCCTGGGATTCTCAGGCAAGAACACTGGAATGGGTTGCCATTTCCTTCTCAATGTATGAAAGTGAAAAGTGAAAGTGAAGTGGCAGTCATATCCGACCCTCAGCGACCGCTGGACCTGACCTGCAAGCTCCTCCGCGTCCGCGAAAATGTCAGCGGTCGACACTTGAGATTGGCCCCAGCCTGACAGGTAAATTATTTGTATGGGGAGAAAAAGGCCTGGAGTACGGTTTGCCAGCAGGCCACTAGGGCACACAGCCCATTCCC
>NW_027219545.1:0-2923 GCF_027580195.1 Bos mutus
CCGCGTGATCATTGCCTTTTTTTGATCGGTATTTCATCGTGATCATCTTGCAGTCATGGTCGTGAAAATCGGCCGGATAAGTGCCGTCACCTGTGATCAGTGCCGGGTCTCCCCATCGTGCTGGTCACCGGTATCATTATCGCTGTGATCATGCGATGGCCCCTGATCATGAATGATCTTCCAAAACAGTGCGTGGTGTGGTGTGTGTATGATCCTCCATCATCGTCCTTGCATCCGGATGTCTATATCCCTGATCAGTTCTTGGTCCTCATCCCGCAATTCAACCGGGTGCCGTTTCCGTGATCGCGCTCCCCCTGATGGTGGTCGTCACCTGATCAGTGCGTCGGGCGGCGTCAGTCGCATGTCGTATCAGTGCGGGGCAGTCTGTTGTGGCGATCTCGCCCGTCATGCCCAAAACCGTGATCGCTCAGCGCCCTATGGTCAGTGCTAACCGCGTGATCGTCGTCATCCGTATCGGGGCCGTCATGTGGTCGGGCAGCTCGCCGTATAATCATCCGTGTCAAGCTACCCCGTCGTGCGGTGCCCGTAAAAGGGGGGGCAGTTTTGTTTCTTTTATGGATCCCTGATCGTCATTGGGGGGGATCGTGCGGATTCCCCTGATAAGTGTGATCTTCCTTAGTCCGAAAACCGTGTCGGTATGTAGCCCGGTGGTGCCGCCCCTTTTAGTCTTTAAACGGAGGGGAATCCCGGGGGGCGCGTCAGCCCTGTCTGCCGGGGCAGCCTTATCGTGCAGCACATCCCTGATATTTGGCGGCCGTGATCGGGTGCCGCGTACAGTGCAGTCGTCCGTGATAAGTCTGTGTCCCTGAAATTGATCTGTCAAGTCGGGGCAAAAATCCGTGATCAGTTCTGCGGTCGGTCATGCGTCTGCGGGGTCATTCATGCGTGACTGGGGGGCGCATGTGATCAGTCCGCCTCCAAAACGTATAATCATCCGTGTCAATGCTAATCAGCCCTAATCGTGCTATAGCCCGTAAACTCGAACAGGTTGTTTTTCCCGTCCGTGACAGTCCAAAAGACCGTGATCAATGGAACCCGTATCAGTCTGTCGTTGATCATGGATCACCCGGGATCGGGACGGCCCCTGATCGGGGCAGGGTCCTGTTTGAATGATCCCTCGTGGGTCGGTGCGCGTCAGCTTTGGGTCATGCATGCAGTGCGTTTCGGGGAAATTTGCCGGAAAGTGGGGTCAGCCGGTCATGCGTCAGTCCCGGATCAGTGCAAACAGTCCCGTGATCGTGTATAATCAACCGGTGATAAATTCCCAGAGCCCGTGACCCCCATGACCCAGTCGGGATCTTTTCGAAACCTTTGGGGATAAATGCCGGTCCCCAAAGTCAGTGCATGAAACTCGTGATCAGTGCAGATAAGCCACATAATCGGTCTGATCAGCCAGGGAATCACGGGTTGATCAGCCCGTGTCAGTGCATGTGCAGCCCGGGTGATCAGTTTGGACCAACCATGTTTTCAGTCCCGGGTAAAAAATGATCAATCGAATTCAGGATCAGTGTGCTCAGTCACATGAGCAGTGCATATCAGCCCGTGATCATTGCGCCCAACCCCCTTATCATTGCCTTCAATTCGTATCAATGAATGGCGTCCCGGTTATTTTTTGGCCCCAAACCGCGTGATCCCCCGGGGTTTTTGGGGTAGACAAAGTGATCAGTGCGCCTGCCGTGATCGTGGGAAAGATCAGTCCCGTAATCGTCCCGATCAATGCTTTATCAGTGTGGTTCCACATGATCGGTGCATGCCGTCCCGTATCCGGGGCATTTAATTTATCATTTTTTGGTTGCCGCAGTGGGACCATTTTAGACCCCCAGATCACTGCATGCTAAATCCGTGGTCCCGTTCAGTCAGGGGGCGTGTTTGGGGAGTCAGCCGTGGTGGTTTCGGGAAAAATTCCTGATCATTGTATTTTCAGCTTCTTGAACGGGGGGATGATCAGCCCGGGGTCGGTGCGCCCCCTCAGGCCGGGGTGCCTGATCAGGCGCAGTCGGGGTTGGTAACCACGTGATCAGTGCGCGGTCGGCCCCCTGATCCCGTGCCCAAAACGGGCCCTTGATCAGTTTCGGCAGGGGGCCCTGGTCGGCCCGTCAATCCCGTGATCGGTTGATACCAGGGTGGTAAATCCAATGCTTTGGGGCTGAATTCGGTCACCCTGATCAGTTCCGGGTGGGCCGGGGTCAGTGCATTTTTGCCATGGTCCGGGGCCGGGGGGCCGCGTGATCAGTTCATGCGCGGTTCATTTATCAGTGTATGATCAACCGGAACCCGTGCATAATGGGCCCTGATCGGTGCATGGTGAACATGATTGGGGCCGGGTTTTCCGTGATCAGCCGCGGTCAGCCCCGATCAGTGCGCGATCCCGTCCCGTGATCGTGCCTGATCACCCCTGTCCTCAGTGCCGGGTAACCAGGGCTAGTGCCGGGTCAGTCCTTGTCAATTCATGATGACAACAGGATCCCGTGCAGGAAAGCTTGGTCAGTGCGCCAATGGGTTCATGATCTGTGCCGGGTAGCCCGTAATCGGGGCGATCCCGCCGGGTCTCTTTTGATTACCACGTGATCGGGGCGGCGTCGCGTGATCAGTGTATGATCGGCCCCCGTCTTCCCGTGCAATGGGCCAAAAGATCAAAATTGATAGCTGGGGATCAGTATGCTCCGTCCAAAGGGATTGCCGGTCAACCACGTAAACCCGTGCAAAGTGGGGCGTATTTATTTTTACCCTTACGCCCGGGGCAGTCGGTCCTGATAAATGCGAAAAGGGCCCGTGATCAGTAAGACCAATCACCCCTGATCTGGGGTGATCGGTAAGTGATCAGTGTTGGGTCCCTCCACATTATCAGTGCCCCGCGCCCCCTCCGTGATCAGTCGTATGACGTAATTTCTTGATTAGTCAC
>NW_027219546.1:0-4498 GCF_027580195.1 Bos mutus
CAGGTGTCGCAGCGGCTCAGCTGGCGGTATCAGGCAGATGAGCAGGCGGGTGTGTAGCGGCTCAGCTGGCGGTATCAGGCAGATGAGCAAGGCAGGTGTTGGCGGGGCTCAGCTGGCGAGTATCGGACAGATGAGCAGGCGGGTGTAGCGTGGCTCAGCTGGCGATTATATGACAGATGGGCAGGCAGGTGTCGCGGGCTCAGCTGGCGATTATCAGGCAGAGGAGCAGGCGGGTGTCGCAGCGGCTCACCTGGGAGTATCGGGCGGATGAGCAGGCGGGTGTCGCGGGGGCTCCAGCTGGCGGTATCGGGCAGATGAGCAGGCAGGTGTCGCGCGGCTCAGCTGGCGATTTTCGGGCAGATGAGCAGGCGGGTGTCGTAGGGGCTCATCTGGCGGTATTAAGCGAATGAACCCAGGCAGGTGTCGCGTGGCTCAGCTGGCGATATCGAGCAGATGAGCAGGCGGGTTTGTTGCGGCTGACTCGGCTGGCAGGGTATCAGGCAGCTGAAGGAGGCAGGTGAGCGCGGGGCTCAGCTGGCGTTTATCAGGCAGATGAGCAGGCAGGTCGTGGCTCAGCTGGCGGTATCAGGCGATGAGCAGGCAGGTGTCGCGGGGCTCGGCTGGCGGTATCGGGCGGATGAGCGGGCGGAGGTGCTCGCGACTCGGCTGGCGATTTTCGGGCAGATGAAAAGGGCAGGCGGGTCAGCTGGCGTATCGAGCAGATCATCTGGTGAGTATCGGAGGCAGAAAAGCGGTATCAGGCAGATGGGCAGGTGGGGCTCCCAACTGGCGAGTATCTTGGCGAATGAGCAGGCAGGTGTCAGCGGCTCAGCTGGAGAGTAACAAGCAGATGAGCAGGCAGGTGTCGCTCGGCTCCTCGCTAAGTATCAGTGCAGATGAGCAGGCAGGTGTCGGCGGCTCCGGCTGGCGAGTCATCAGGCAGATGAGCGGGCAGGTGCTGGCTCGCTGGGGGCTGAGCTGTGCAGTATCAGGCAGATGAGCGGGCGGTGTTTCGCGGCTCTGCTGGCGGTATCAGGCAGATGAGCGGGCATGTGTGCGGTTCGGCTGGCGGTGTCAGCAGATGAGGGGAAGGTGTGCGGCTCAGATGGCAGTATCAGGCAGATGAGCAGGCAGGTCTCAGCGGCTCGGCTGCTCAGTATCAGGCAGATGAGCAGGCAGGTGTCGCGCGGCTCCGCTGGCGAGTATCAGGCAGATGAGCGGGCAGGTGTCGCGGGGCTCAGCTGCTGATATCAGGGCAGATGAGCAGGCGGGTGTCGCTCGGCTGGCTCAGCAGATGGCGGTATCCGGCAGATGAGCAGGCAGGTGTCCCGTGCGACTCAGCTGGCGATTTTTCGAGCAGATGAGCAGGCAGGTGTCAGCGGCTCAGCTGGCGGTATCAGGCAGATGAGCAGGCAGGTGTCGGGCTCAGCTGGCGATTATCAGGCAGATGAGCTGGCCCTGGGCTCATCGATTATCAAGCAGATGAGCAGGCAGGTGTGGCGGCTCAACTGGCGGTATCGGGCAGATGAGCAAGCAGGTGTAGCGGCTCAGCTGGCGATTATCAGGCAGATGAGCAGGGTGGGTGAGCTCAGCTGGCGAGCAGATCTCAGATGAGCGGCGAGGTATCATCGCGGCTCAGATGAGCAGGCAGATGAGCGGCAGCTGAGATGTCCGGCTGGCAGTATCAGGCAGATAAGCGGGCGCGTGGGCTCAGCTGGCGATTATCAGGCAGATGGCAGGCGGTGGGCTCAGCTCAGCTGGCGGTATCAGCAGATGGCAGGCTCAATGACGATTATCGGCAGATGCAGCTAGGGCTCACTGATTATCAGGCAGATGAGCGCGGCAGGTGTCGCGGGGTCAGCTACCGATTCGCAAAACAGATGAGCAGGCAGGAGTATCGAGGCTCAGCTGGCGATTATCAGGCAGATGAGCAGGCAGGTGTGCCGGCGTGGCTCAGCTGGCGATTATCAAAGCAGATGAGCAGGAGGTGTCCTTGGGCTCAGCAAGCGGTATCAGGCAGGTAGGCAGGCCGGAGTGTCGCGGCTCAGCTGGCGATATCGGGCAGATGAGCAGGCAGGTATCCGCGGGGCTCATCTGGCGAGTATCGGGCAGATGAGCAGGCAGGTTGTCGTAGCGGCTGAGCTGGCGATTAGTGATGAAGATGAACAGGCAGGCCCGTAGTGGCTTAGCTGGCGATTATCAGGCAGATGTGCAGGCAGAGTGTATCGCGGCTCCAGCTGGTAATTATCAGGCAGATGAGCTGGCGCAGGTGTCGCTCAGCTCAGCTGCGAGTATCAAGCAGATGAGCAGGCAGGTGTCGCCCGGGGACCGCTGGCGATTATCAGGCAGATGAGCAGGCAGGTGTCGCGCGGCTCAGCTGGCGTGTATCAGGCAGATGAGCAGGCGCAGGTGTGGCAATAATGGCTCAGTTGGCGATTATCAGGCAGATCGGGCAGATGAACAGGCAGGTGTCCACACTGGCTCAGCTCCCAGCGTTATCAGGCAGATGAGCAGGCGGGTGTCGCTGCGGCTCCGCTGCCAGTATCAGGCAGATTGTGCGCGGGTGTCGGCGTGGCTCAGCTGGCGATAATCGGGCGAATGAGCAGGCAGGTGTCGTGGCTCAGCTGGCAGTATCAGACAGATGAGCAGGCAAATGTCGCTGGAATCGCTGGCGGGGGCAGCCAGATGAGCAGGCAGGTGTCGCGGGGCTCACTGGCGATTATCAGACAGATGAGCAGGCAGGTGTCGCTAGGGTCAGCTGGAGATTATGAAGCAGATGAGCAGGCCCCAGGTGTCCGCCCCAGCGGCTCAGCTGGCGTTATCAAGCAGATGCCCAGGCAGGTGTCGCGAAGCTCAGCTGGCGAGTATCAGTCAGATGAGCGGGCAGGGTGTCGTGCGGCTCCAGCTGGCCGAGTATCAGGCAGATGAGCAGGCGGGTCAGCACGTGGCTCGGCTGGCAGTATCAGGCAGATGAGCAGGCAGGTGTGATGCGGCTCCGCTGGCAGGTATCAGGCAGATGAGCAGGCGGGTGTCGGCGGCTCCGCTGGCGATTATCAAGCAGATGAGCGGGCAGGTGTCGCGCGGCTCAGCTGGCGAGTATCAGGCAGATGAGCAGGCAGGTGTCGCGTAGCTCAGCTGGCAAGTATCAGGCAGATGAGCAGGCAGGTGTCGCTGGGCTCAGCTGACGATTATCAGGCAGATGAGCAGGCAGGTGTCGCGGGGCTCACTGGCGATTATCAGACAGATGAGCAGGCAGGTGTCGAGGGTCAGCTGGCGATTATGAAGCAGATGAGCAGGCAGGGTGTCGCCCGGACTCAGCTGGCGAGGTCAGGCAGATGGGGAGGGCAGGTCGTAGCTCAGCTGGCGAGTATCAGGCAGATGAGCAGGAGGGTGTCGCTGGGCTCAGCTGACGATTATCAGGCAGATAGCAGGCGGGCACGTGGCTCGGCTGGCGAGTATCAGGGTATGAGCAGGATGCGCGGGGCTCAAGTGGCGGTATCGGGCGGATGGGCAGGCGGAATGTAAATGCGGCTCGCTGGCGATTATCAGGCGGATGAGCAGGCAGGTGTCAGTGGCGGCTCGGCTGGCAGTATCAGGCAGATGAGCAGGCAGGTGTCAGCGGCTCGGCTGGCGGTATCAGGCAGATGAGCAGGCAGGTGTCGCTGGGGTCAGCTGGCATTATGAAGCAGATGAGCAGGCAGGTGTATCAAGACTGGCTGGCGAAGTATCAGGAAGATGAGCACCCAGGTGTCGCGGCTCAGCTGGCGAGTATCAGACAGATGGCGGGCAGGAAGATCGAGGCGGCTCGGCTGGCCCGAATATCAGGCAGATGGCAGGCAGGATTCGTAGCGGCTCAGCTGGTGAGTATCGGGCAGATGAGCAGGCGGGTGTCGTCTTGGCTCAGCTGGCGATTATCAGGCAGATGAGCAGGCTGGTGTCGCGCGGCTCTGCTGGTGAGTATCAGGGCAGATTGAGCAGGCGGGTGTCTTGCGGCTCAGCTGGCGATAATCAGGCAGATGAGCAGGCAGGTGTCGTAGCTCGGCTGGCGGTATCGGGCAGATGAGCAGGCGGGTGGCGCGGGCTCCGCTGGCGATTATCGGCAGATGAGCAGGCCATAAGCGGGGCTCACTGGCGAGTATCGAGCAGAGGCAGGCAGGTGTCGCTGGACTCAGCTGGCAGATTATCAAGCAGATGAGAAGGCAGGTGTCAGGCTCAGATGGCGAGTATCAGGCAGAATGAGCGGGCTCAGCGGCTCAGCTGGCGGTATCAGGCAGATGAGCAGGCAGGTGTCGCGGCGGCTCCGCTGGCAGTATCGAGCAGATGAGCAGGCAGGTGTCGCAGCGGCTCCGCTGGCGAGTATCGGAGCAGATGAGCAGGCAGGTGTCGGCGCGGCTCTGCTGGCGGTATCAGGCAGATCCGCTGGCGGTATCAGGCAGATGAGCGAGGCAGGTGTCGCGCGGCTCCGCTGGCGAGTATCAGGCAGATGAGCAGGCAGGCT
>NW_027219547.1:0-1476 GCF_027580195.1 Bos mutus
GTGTGGAAGCTCCTCGGTCCTTCCCAGTACAGGCTTGCAAGCACCCGCCGGCAGCCAGCCTCTTCTCTCCCGCGTTCCGGGCATTGGGCTCCAAACCTGGGACCAAAGTAACTGCCCGGAGCTCACTGATCATGGGCTGGTTCCCCTGCGCTGCGGCTGTGCTAGGGAGCCCAAACGCCCAGGGGAAGCCCGCACAGCACATCCACCGGGCAGGGCTTGGGAGGCTCGCCCAGCACAGAGCAGCCTCTCGGCCGGGCTCTGTGCTGCTCGCGCCTGGGCGCAGAGCTGGAGCTCCGCCGGTGTGGAAGCTCACTCGGTCCTTCCCAGTACAGGCTTGCAAGCACCCGCCGGCAGCCAGCCTCTTCTCTGGCAGTGTGCACACCCCCAGCCCCTAAGCCCTCTGCAAGGACGCCTGGCTCCTAGGTCCGAAGGGAAGGCGAGAGCTGAGCTGAGGCACCAGTCAGGCACCACTCACGGCTCCCACACTCCCGCAGCCTGCTCCTTCCCGGGGGCGGGAGGACAGCTCCAGGGAAGGCCCGGTCTGGCAGGCGCTTTCTGGGCACAAACGGAGCAACACTCTGGCTGTGGAGCTGCCTCCCCAAGCCAGGGGCACCGGGACCCTGATTCCCTCCGTGCGGCGCTTAGTCTGGGCGGGGAAGCACCAGACGGTCAGGCACCCTCGGGGCTCCCACCTCCCGCCAGCCTGCTCCTTCAGTGTGAGCAGCTAGAAAGCTGGGCAGGGCAGGAGGCTCGCCCAGCACAGAGCAGCCTCTCGGCAGGGGCTCTGTGTGCTGCTCAGCCTAGGCGCCCAGAGCTGGAGCTCCGCCCGGTGTGGAAGCTCACTTTCCCGGTCCTTCCCAGTACAGGCTTGCAGGCACCCGCCGGCAGCCAGCCTCTTCTCCGCGTTCGGGCATTGGGCTCCCAAACCTGGGACCAGTAACTGCCAGACTCACTGATCATGGGCTGGTTCCCCTGCGGCTGCGGCTGTGCTAGGAGCCCAAGCGCCAGGAAGCCCGCACAGCACATCCACCTGCCTCTGGCGGGAGGACAGCTCAGGAAGGCCCGGTCTGGCAGGGCTTTCTGGGCACAAAGCAACACTCTGGCTGTGGAGCTGCCTCCCAAACCAGGGGGCACCGGGAACCTGGGACCAGTAACTGCCCAGAGCACTGATCATGGGCTGGTTCCCCTGCGCTGCGGCTGTGCTAGGGAGCCCAAACGCCCAGGGAAGCCCGCACAGCACATCCACCTGCCTCTAGGCGGGAGGACAGCTCAGGGAAGGCCGGTCTGGCAGGCGCTTTCTGGGAGCAGAAGCTGGGCAGGGCTTGGGGGAGGCTCGCCCAACACAGCAGCCTCTCGGCCGGGGCTCTGTGCTGCTCGCGCCTGGGCGCAGAGCTGGAGCTCCGCCGGTGTGGAAGCTCACTCGGTCCTTCCCAGTACAGGCTTGCAAGCACCCGCCGGCAGCCAGCCTCTTCTCTC
>NW_027219548.1:0-6017 GCF_027580195.1 Bos mutus
TCAGGCAGGGGTGGCGGGGGCAGGAGCTCTGGCTGGAAATCGGTGCAAGCGCGGGATTGCCTGAGAGGCAAGCCAAAGGAGCTGAGTGGAGCAGGACTGCGGTCGTCGGGTGTCCTGGAAGCAGATGCAGAATGCGGGAGGAGCTCATGGCGGGCATGTGAGCAGCAGGTCTGCAGCGGGGTCGGGCCCCGACCACCCGCTCCCAGCTGACCGGGAGGAGCTGGGGCTGCAGGGGATCCAGAATGGGACGCGGCGAGGGGCTGGACCTCTTCTGGCGGTAGGCAAAGCCTCGAACACCGGTTGGGTGGTCTCCCATCCCAAGATACCTAACCAGGCCCGACCCTGCTGGCTTCGGATCAGGCGAGATCGGGCGCCTTCAGGCTGTCGGCCTGAGGCGGTGGCCCGGTTGGCTCGAAACCCCAGGCGCCGCGCCAGCCTCCCGCTTCATCTGCCCTGCGGGGCCGGGCCCAGCGGGCGCACCTCTGCGTCATGAGGCATGCTGTATCGAGCCGCCGCGACCAGCGGCGGACTCCAGCCTGCTGACGCCCGGCCCGCCCCCCCACCCGAACACCGCCAACACCAGACCCAAGCGCCTGGCGGGCGGGGCGAGGCTTCAGGACCATTGACCGGGAGGGCGTGCGTCGCGTCAACGTCTGTGTGAGGCCTGGGGCTGGGCTGAGAGTCAGTCTGGCGCCCTCCTCACCGGCCCTCGGACCCAGCCCGCTGTGGGCGGGCCTCCCGGTCAGTCGCTGCTCCAGGCCCCAGCCCCGGAGGTGTCGGTCTTGGCGCCCGCCGCCTCCCAACCCATGACCAGGGGCCTCTGAACCTCCTGCGAGCCTAGGCGCGTGAAACTTGGCGTAACTTGCGGCACCTGTCAGTGCCCAAACCCACCAGAAGCCAGAGGCCTTGATCGGCGGGCGCCTCAGCCCCTCCCGCCGCACTCTGGGGCCCCCCTTGCCCCACGCCAAGCCCTGCGACCTTCCTGGGGAGAGCAGGCGAGCCCACAGGCAGGCACACAGACAGACACACAGACACTGCTTACGAACCCCGCCAAGGGAGACAAGCTGGCCTCCTAAGCTCCTCAGCCAAACCAGACACCGCCTAGGAAGGCAGGGCCAGGCGAAGCGGGCAGCTGGCTGGCTGTCAGGAGATACAGAGGCAGAAATACATAGAAGATTCAGACAGACTCCAAGGCAGCAAGAGTGAGAAGTCTTTAAACACACCCCCTTATGAGTGCTGATCTGCACAAATCTGTGTCACGTTGTGGTTGAGGCCCAACTTTGGCTGTTGACCCATGGACTGCGACCCATCAGGCTCCTCTGTCATTGGCATTTCCCAGGCGAGGATACTGGGGTGGTTGCCATTTCCTTCTCGGCGGGTTTGACCCGGGATCAAACCCCAGTCTCCTCTTGGCATAGTGCCTTGCCATCTGAACCAGGACATTCTTTATTCCTAGACTGCAAAATACAAAAATAGAGCTTCGTGTTCTACTAAATGGAAAGATGATTTCCAAAGCAGAAGCTGTCAACTGTTGGTATCTTTGAATCTTTATGTAGTTTTTCGTTGATTTTTACTATTAAGAGCTAACTGGAGCAAGGCAAGAAAACTGAGGTGAAAGCAATTAGCGGTTTGAAGAAACATGTGCAAGCAGCTCTCTTCCTTTTGAGAGATGGTTAAATGTAAATCTTTGATTCAACATATGATTTTTGTAATTTTATTTCAATTCCAAGGATAAACCCTATAAGGCCCAGGAAGAGGTGATAGGAGGGGTAGGGACAAAGATAACCTTTTTCCTTAGGCACGCAGTCCAGCGCTGCTTAGTTCCTTCATCTCTGCTGACTATCATCTGGGCTCTGGCTTGTCTGATTTGTTTCCTTGGGACTGCTGCTGCAAGGCTGTCACCAGGTGTGGTGTGTGTGGAGGGAGCCCTTCTTTCGATCTCTGACTGAAGGGCAATCTGAGGCCCCTGCCCACTGCATTGAGTGTGCAGCAACAATATCAGCAGTAATGCCGGTGAACAATCGTATTCCTGAATCCCTCAGTTGGCTACTGACTGTAGTGCTGGTGGTCTGGAACCTGGGCCTGGAAGCTTGCTCTGGATGGTGCAGTGTGCAAAAGTCTGGGGTGATGGAAGATCTTCACATTTCTGCAAAGGCACACACCCTCCAGAAGGAACCACCAAGACTTGCCTAAATGGTCAAGGTGTTATAAGTATTGGACTCAGGTGGAAGGTCTCCACCTTTATATGGAAGTCAAGCGATCTTTCTTTGAAATGAAAATGGAGCCTACTAGACGTTCATTCTAGAGCATTTAGAAAAGCCCTAACCTTGTAAGGGAAATCTGCTATGCGAGTTCCTTGAAAGCAAGACCCTCTATGTATGGATATGTCTTCATGCCTTAGTTGTGCCTCCGAATATAGATGTACCCCCATCAGCCCAGGAAAGAAAGAGGTGGAATCCTTGGAAATGCTCCCGAGATCAAAAGTGCCAGGTAAGTGACCCCTTAGAGCTTCCAAGAGCTTTTCTGTCTTTCACACACTAAGTAAATACTGGCCTCTGATGAGCTAGGAGGCATATATGTAAGTTTCAGAGGAAATAGAATGGAAGAAAGAAGACAGGATTCCTGCTTTCACTGAGGGCGACTCTAATGGTATCACAGGCAGATCCTTTGAAGATTTATAGAGGGCCTCTTACAAGCCCATGGTATCAGGAAAGCTTTCAGAGGAACCATTGCATTGAGTCCATGGGGATGAACCTCGTAAACCAGCGTTAGAGATGCAGGAAGAGATTTCAGGCAAGAAAAAATAAGCATCTTGAAGGCCTATGTGACCAGAGGCATAGGACATTCAAAGCGAAAAATGCCCTATAGGATGGAAGCCAAAGAGTGCAGAGGGCATTCCAGGCAAAAGACATCAGAGAAGAGCGTGAGGAGCAGGCCTGGAGAGGGGAAGTAGTCGTATCTTTGTATGCTGGGAGAAATACGAGCCGTTGGAGCAGGGAGGTGACAGCATTGCATCTGCATTTCCAAAAGGTCATCTTGCTCCGTACTAGCCAGTTGGAGGCTCAACTCCAAACTCCAAGGAGGACCCTTCACATGAGTCGACTGAGCCTCCTCGATGTCTGTGTAACAATGCTGGAAGATGTGGGCAAAGGGAACTCTCCTCACGGTAGTAGGAATAGGCGTAGAAACAGTATGAAAAAGAATATGGAGGTTCCGAAGGAACAAAAGTGGAAGTAGCCTATGGTCCAGCAGTCCGTCCAGGCATAGATCCACCCGGTATAAGTGAACAAGATAGATGCCCCGTTTGAGCACATCTATCTGTGCGTCTGTGCGCACATGCGCATCTTGCTTGTCGCCTCGAGGCAGGGGTGGCGGGGCGGGGCTCTGGCTGGGTCGGTCACAGCCCGGGGTGCCTGAGAGCAAGCAAGGCCAGGTGAAGGCAGGACTGCGGTCGTCGGGTGTCACCAGGCCAGTCTGGCCCAGAATCTTGGAGGCTGGCGAACAGGAGCAGCCCAGGTCTGCAGCGGGAGTGGGGGCTGACCACCCGCTCCCCACCCAGCCCAGGAGGGCTGGGGCTGCAGGGGATCAAGAATGAGACCTTGGCGAGGCTAAAGGACCTCTTCTGCTAGGCAAAAGCCTCCGAGCACCGGGATTCCCAGGTGGTCTCCATCAGATACCTAATGGTGACCCTGCTTGGCTTCGAGATCAGGCCGAGATCGGGCTTCAGGCTGATCTGACCTGAGGCGGTGGCCAGATTGGCTCGGGCGCCTAAGAGCCTTTGGCAGCCGCCTCCCCTTTAAACTCTGCCCTGCAGGTCGGACCGCGGGCGCACCTCGTCGCGGGGCATGCTGTATAGACCGCCTGACCAGCGGCCCGGACTCCAGCCTGCTGGCGTGTACCGCCCCCCACCCGAACACCGCCAGCACCAGACCAGCAAGCGCCTGGCCGGGCCCGAGGGCCGAAGGCTTCGGACCCCCATTGACCCGGGGCGTCTGCGTGCGTCGTGCGCGGCGGAGCCTGGGGCTGGGCTGAGTGCGGAGTCTCAGCGCCTCCCCACCAGCAGCCCTCCAGACCCGGCGGCTGCTAACCGGGCCTCCCCCAGTCCCATTAAGCTGCTCAGGCCAGCGGCCCGAATGTCGGTCTTGGCGCCGCCTCCCAACCCCCGCGGCCAGGGGCCTCTGAACCTCCTGCGGGCCTGAAGCGCAGCGAGCGAGCCTTAGCTTGCCCGGCACCTGTCAGTGCCCAAACCCACCAGCAAGGGAGGCGCGGTCGGCAGACGCCTCTGACCCCTCCCGCCCACTTTCAGGCCCCCTTTGCCCCACGCCTTAAGCCCTCGGCCTTCCTGAGGCTGGGCAGGCCTGGGCGGGCACACAGACAATTACACAGACACCTCAGCGGGCACCGCGAGAGGACAGCTGGCCTCGCCATCCTCAGCCAGACCAAGGCGCACCTGGGAGAGCGGGGGTGACAGATGGGCCCGTGTGCTCTCTGGAGGATACAAGTAAATATGAAGATTCAAGATAGACTCAGGTGCAGGAGATACACACACACAAACACACACACACACACACACACACACACACACACACACACTTGAGTGTGGTCTTTGGAAATCTTGTGTTCGTGTTGCTGGGTTGAGCAACTGGCCAGCCATGGACTGCGGCCCATCAGGCTCCTCTGTCCATTGGCATTTCCAGGCGAGGATGCTGGAGTGGGTTGCCATTCAGCTATCGGCAGGATCTTCCGACAGGATCAAACCCCAGTCTCCTGCGCGCGAGATGCCTTGCCGCTGAACCAGGACATTGCTCATTCCCTAGGCAAATACAAAGATAGGCTCGTGTTCTACTAAATGGAAAGGCGATTTCAAGAGCAGGCTGTCGCTTTGTTGGTATCTTTGAATCTTTATGCAGTTTCCGTTTGATTTTTATATTACATTAACTAAGACAAGGCAGAGAGAAACCCCAGAATTGAAAACAGTGTGGTTTGAAAGAAACATGTGCAGGCGAAGCTCTTCCTTTTGAGATGGTTAAGCCTGAGTATTGTTAACACATATATGACTTTTTGTGCACTTTATTTCAAATCTCCCATAGCCTGAAACCCTAAGGCGTCCAGGAAGAAAGGAGTAGAGGGGCAGACACAAGAGCAACCTTTCCCTTGATTTCCTCATAACCCAACTACTTAGTTCCTTCATCTCAAGGACTATCATCTGGGCTTCTCTGGTTTGTCTGATTCTTGTTTGAGACCGTTTCTCGTCACAAGGCTGTCAACAGTGAGTGGGTGGTGTGTGTGGGGAGGGGAGCCCTTCTTTCCATTCCGCTGGACCAGTGGACAATCAGGCCTGCCCACTGCATTGAGTGTGCGGCAGCAATATCAGCGGTGTGCCCGGTGAACAATGCGTATTCCTGGAATCCTCCGTTGTACTGGCTGTGTGTTGCTGGTGGTCTGGAACCTAGACCTGGAAGCTTTCTGGATGATTGCAAAAATGACACAAAGTCTGAGGACATTGGAAGATCTTCACATTTCTGCAAAGACCACACACCTCCAGAGGAACCACAAGACTTGCTGAAATGGTCAAGGTATAAGTATTGGACTCAACGTTGGAAGGTCTCCACCTTTGCTATAGGTCAAGCGATCCTTTCTTTGAAATGAAAATGGAGCCTACTGAACGTTCACATGCTTCTAGAGCATTTAGAAAAGCCCCTAACTTGTAGAAATTTGCTATACGAGTTCCTTGAAAGCAAGACCCTCTATGTATGGATATCTTCATACATAGATTGTGCCTCCCGAATATAGGTAGCACCCATCTTCAGGAAAGGAAAAATTTAGATAAGCCAAATGTACAAAAGAGATCAAAAGTGCCGATAAGTGACCCTTGAGGCTTCCAAGAGCTTTTCTGTCTTTCACACATAAGTAAATACTGAGCACCTCGATGATGAGCTAGGAGGCATGTAAAGTTTCAGGGGAATAGAGGCGGAGAGAAGAAGACACAGAGTTCCTGCTTTCACTGAGACGGCTCT
>NW_027219549.1:0-5897 GCF_027580195.1 Bos mutus
TCATGCACTCATCACCTGCCTGATCATGCACTGATCAAGTGGCTGATCATGCACTGATCACGAAGCTGATCATACACTGCTCACGTGACTGTGCATGCACTGATCACATGGAAGATCATGCACTGACCACGTGACTGATCATGCACTGATCACGTGCCTGATCATGCACTGATCACGAGACTGCACATGCACTGATCACGTGGCTGATCATGCACTGATCACGTGGCTGATCATGCACTGATCACGTGCTGATCATGCACTGATCATGACTGATCATGCACTGATCACGTGACTGATCATGCACTGATCATGTGACTGCATCATGCACTGATCACGTGGCTGATCATGCACTGATCACGTGACTGATCATGCACTGATCACGTGGCTGATCATGCACTGATCACGTGGCTGATCATGCACTGATCACGTGACTGATCATGCACTGATCGTGGCTGATCATGCACTGATCACGTGGCTGATCATGCACTGATCACGTGACTGATCATGCACTGATCACGTGGCTGATCATGCACTGATCACGATGGCTGATCATGCACTGATCACGTGGCTGATCATGCACTGATCACGTGGCTGATCATGCACTGATCACGTGGCTGATCATGCACTGATCACGTGGCTGATCATGCACTGATCACGTGGCTGATCATGCACTGATCACGTGGCTGATCATGCACTGATCACGTGGCTGATCATGCACTGATCACGTGGCTGATCATGCACTGATCACGTGGCTGATCATGCACTGATCACGTGGCTGATCATGCACTGATCACGTGACTGATCATGCACTGATCACGTGGCTGATCATGCACTGATCACGTGGCTGATCATGCACTGATCACGTGGCTGATCATGCACTGATCACGTGGCTGATCATGCACTGATCACGTGGCTGATCATGCACTGATCACGTGGCTGATCATGCACTGATCACGTGGCTGATCATGCACTGATCACGTGGCTGATCATGCATGCACTGATCATGCATGATCACGTGGCTGATCATGCACTGATCACGTGGCTGATCATGCACTGATCACGTGGCTGATCATGCACTGATCACGTGGCTGATCATGCACTGATCACGTGGCTGATCATGCACTGATCACGTGGCTGATCATGCACTGATCACGTGGCTGATCATGCACTGATCACGTGGCTGATCATGCACTGATCACGTGGCTGATCATGCACTGATCACGTGGCTGATCATGCACTGATCACGTGGCTGATCATGCACTGATCACGTGGCTGATCATGCACTGATCACGTGGCTGATCATGCACTGATCACGTGGCTGATCATGCACTGATCACGTGGCTGATCATGCACTGATCACGTGGCTGATCATGCACTGATCACGTGACTGATCATGCACTGATCACGTGACTGATCATCATGCACTGATCACGTGGCTGATCATGCACTGATCACGTGGCTGATCATGCACTGATCACGTGACTGATCATACACTGATCATGTGGCTGATCATGCACTGATCACGTGACTGATCATGATCATGTGACTGATCATGCACTGATCACGTGGCTGATCATGCACTGATCACGTGGCTGATCATGCACTGATCACGTGGCTGATCATGCACTGATCACGTGGCTGATCATGCACTGATCACGTGGCTGATCATGCACTGATCACGTGACTGATCATGCACTGATCACGTGGCTGATCATGCACTGATCACGTGGCTGATCATGCACTGATCACGTGGCTGATCATGCACTGATCACGTGACTGATCATGCACTGATCACGTGGCTGATCATGCACTGATCACGTGACTGATCATGCACTGATCACGTGGCTGATCATGCACTGATCACGTGGCTGATCATGCACTGATCACGTGGCTGATCATGCACTGATCACGTGGCTGATGCACTGATCATGCACTGATCATGCACGTGGCTGATCATGCACTGATCACGTGGCTGATCATGCACTGATCACGTGGCTGATCATGCACTGATCACGTGGCTGATCATGCACTGATCACGTGGCTGATCATGCACTGATCACGTGGCTGATCATGCACTGATCACGTGGCTGATCATGCACTGATCACGTGGCTGATCATGCACTGATCACGTGGCTGATCATGCACTGATCACGTGGCTGATCATGCACTGATCACGTGGCTGATCATGCACTGATCACGTGGCTGATCATGCACTGATCACGTGGCTGATCATGCACACTGATCACGTGGCTGATCATGCACTGATCACGTGACTGATCATGCACTGATCACGTGGCTGATCATGCACTGATCACGTGGCTGATCATGCACTGATCACGTGGCTGATCATGCACTGATCACGCACTGATCATGCACTGATCACTGGCTGATCATGCACTGATCACGTGGCTGATCATGCACTGATCACGTGGCTGATCATGCACTGATCACGTGGCTGATCATGCACTGATCACGTGGCTGATCATGCACTGATCACGTGGCTGATCATGCACACTGATCACGTGACTGATCATGCACTGATCACGTGGCTGATCATGCACTGATCACGTGGCTGATCATGCACTGATCACGTGGCTGATCATGCACTGATCACGTGGCTGATCATGCACTGATCACGTGGCTGATCATGCACTGATCACGTGACTGATCATGCACTGATCACGTGGCTGATCATGCACTGATCACGCACTGCTGATCATGCACTGATCACGTGGCTGATCATGCACTGATCACGTGGCTGATCATGCACTGATCACGTGGCTGATCATGCACTGATCACGTGGCTGATCATGCACTGATCACGTGGCTGATCATGCACTGATCACGTGGCTGATCATGCACTGATCACGTGGCTGATCATGCACTGATCACGTGGCTGATCATGCACTGATCACGTGGCTGATCATGCACTGATCACGTGCTGATCATGCACTGATCACGTGGCTGATCATGCACTGATCACGTGGCTGATCATGCACTGATCACGTGGCTGATCATGCACTGATCACTGATCACGTGGCTGATCATGCACTGATCACGTGGCTGATCATGCACTGATCACGTGACTGATCATGCACTGATCACGTGGCTGATCATGCACTGATCACGTGGCTGATCATGCACTGATCACGTGGCTGATCATGCATGCACTGATCACGTGGCTGATCATGCACTGATCACGTGACTGATCATGCACTGATCACGTGGCTGATCATGCACTGATCACGTGACTGATCATGCACTGATCACGTGACTGATCATGCACTGATCACGTGGCTGATCATGCACTGATCACGTGGCTGATCATGCACTGATCACGTGGCTGATCATGCACTGATCACGTGGCTGATCATGCACTGATCACGTGGCTGATCATGCACTGATCACGTGGCTGATCATGCACTGATCACGTGGCTGATCATGCACTGATCACGTGGCTGATCATGCACTGATCACGTGGCTGATCATGCACTGATCACGTGGCTGATCATGCACTGATCACGTGGCTGATCATGCACTGATCACGTGGCTGATCATGCACTGATCACGTGGCTGATCATGCACTGATCACGTGGCTGATCATGCACTGATCACGTGGCTGATCATGCACTGATCACGTGGCTGATCATGCACTGATCACGTGGCTGATCATACACTGATCACGTGACTGATCATGCACTGATCACGTGGCTGATCATGCACTGATCATGCACTGATCGTGGCTGATCATGCACTGATCACGTGGCTGATCATGCACTGATCACGTGGCTGATCATGCACTGATCACGTGCTGATCATGCACTGATCACGTGGCTGATCATGCACTGATCACGTGGCTGATCATGCACTGATCACGTGGCTGATCATGCACTGATCACGTGACTGATCATGCACTGATCATGTGACTGATCATGCACTGATCACGTGGCTGATCATGCACTGATCACGTGGCTGATCATGCACTGATCACGTGGCTGATCATGCACTGATCACGTGGCTGATCATGCACTGATCACGTGTCTGATCATACACTGATCACATTACTGATAATGCACTGAACACCTGCCTGATCATGCACTGATCACGTGGCTGATCATGCACTGATCACGAACCTGATCATACACTGATCACGTGACTGTGCATGCACTGATCACGTGGCTGATGATGCACTGATCACGTGGGTGTTCATGCACTAATCACGTTGTGGATCATGCACTGATCACGTGGCTGATCATACACTGGTCATGAGGCTGTTCATGCACTCATCACGTGTCTGATCATACACTGATCACATTACTGATAATGCACTGAACACGTGCCTGATCATGCACTGATCACGTGGCTCATCATGCACTGATCACGAAGCTGATCATACACTGAGTACGTGACTGTGCATGCACTGATTACTTGGCTGATCTTGTACTCTTCATATGGCTGATCATGCACTGATCACGTGGTTGACAATACACTGATCACGTGGCTGATCATGAACTAATCACGAAGCTGATCATACACTGATCACGTGACTGTGCATGCACTGATCACGTGGCTGCACATGCACTGATCACGTGGGTGATCATGCACTGATCATGAAGCTGATCATACACTGATCACTTGCCTGATCATGCACTCATCACCTGCCTGATCATGCACTGATCATAGTGGCTGATCATGCACTGATCACGAAGCTGATCATACACTGCTCACGTGACTGTGCATGCACTGATCACATGGAAGATCATGCACTGACCACGTGACTGATCATGCACTGATCACGTGGCTGATCATGCACTGATCACGGAGACTGATCATGCACTGATCACGTGCACTGATCATCATGCACTGATCACGTGACTGATCATGCACTGATCATATGGCTATCATCACTGATCACATGACTGATCATACACTGATCACGAGACTGCACATATGATCACACTGATCATGCACTGATCACGTGGCTGATCATGCACTGATCACATGCACTGATCATGCACTGATCACGTGACTGATCATGCACTGATCACGTGACTGATCATGCACTGATCACGTGGCTGATCATGCACTGATCGTGGCTGATCATGCACTGATCACTGATCACATGAACTGATCATGCACTGATCACGTGGCTGATCGATCACGTGGCTGATCATGCACTGATCACGTGGCTGATCATGCACTGATCACGTTACTGATCATGCACTGATCACGTGGCTGATCATGCACTGATCACGTGGCTGATCATGCACTGATCACGTGGCTGATCATGCACTGATCACGTGGCTGATCATGCACTGATCACGTGGCTGATCATGCACTGATCACGTGGCTGATCATGCACTGATCACGTGGCTGATCATGCACTGATCACGTGGCTGATCATGCACTGATCACGTGGCTGATCATGCACTGATCATGATCACACTGATCACGTGACTGATCATGCACTGATCACGTGGCTGATCATGCACTGATCACGTGCTGATCATGCACTGATCACTGATGACTGATCATGCACTGATCACGTGCTGATCATGCACTGATCACGTGACTGATCATGCACTCATCACGTGACTGATCATGCACTGATCACGTGGCTGATCATGCACTGATCACGTGACTGATCATGCACTGATCACGTGGCTGATCATGCACTGATCACGTGGCTGATCATACTGATCACGTGACTGATCATGCACTGATCATGGCTGATCATGCACTGATCACGTGGCTGATCATGCACTGATCACGTGACTGATCATGCACTGATCACGTGCCTGATCATGCACTGATCACGTGGCTGATCATGCACTTATCACGAAGCTGAGCATACACTGATCACGTGACTGTGCATGAACTGTTCTCATGGCTGATCA
>NW_027219550.1:0-6251 GCF_027580195.1 Bos mutus
CAGTGCATGATATAGGCGTGATCAGTGCATGATCAGTCACCGTGATCAGTGCATGATAGCCCGTGATCAGTGCATGATCAGTCACCTGATGGGTGTATGATCATTCACGTGACCTGTACATAGTAGCTACATGATCATTGCATGAGCAGCCCGTGGTAGTGCATGATAGCCGCGTGATCAGTGCATGATCAGTCGCGTGATCAGTGCATGATCAGTCATGTGACCAGTACATGGTAGCTGCGTGATCAGTGCCTGATCAGCCCGTGAGCGTGTGTGCAGTCGTGATCAGTGCATGATCAGCCACGTGATCAGTGCATGATCAGCCACGTGATCAGTGCATGATCGGGCGCGTGATCAGTGCATGACCAGCCGCGTGATCAGTGTATGTCAGCCAAGTGATCAGTGCATGATAGCCCACGTGATCATGTGCATGATCAGTCGCGTGATCGGTGTATGATCAGCGTGATCAGTGCATGATCAGCCACATGATCAGTGCATGATCAATTTCGTGATCAGTGCATGATCAGTCACGTGACCAGTACGTAGCTACGTGATCGGTGCCTGAGCAGCCACGTGATCAGTGCATGATCAGCCACGTGATCGGTGCATGATCAGCCACGTGATCAGTGCATGATCAGTCACGTGATCAGTGCATGGTCAGTCCGTGATCAGTGCATGATCATCCCGCGTGATCAGTGCATGTGGCATCATGTAGTCAATGAATGATGAGCGCCGTGATCGGTGCGCGATCAGTCCCGTGATGAGTGTATGATCAGCCAGTGATCAGTGCAAGATAGCTACGTGATCAGTGCATGATCAGTCACATGATCAGTGCATGATCAGTCACGTGATAGGTGTGTGATCAGCCCGTGAACAGTGCATGCTCAGTCACGTGATCAGGGCCTGCTGAGCTGCGTGATTACTGTCTGCTCATCTGCTTGACAATTTCCAGCTGAGCTGCACGATTCCTGCCTGTCATCTCTTGACAATTGCCACCTGTGCTGCGTAATTCCTGCCTGCTCATCTTCTTGATTATTGCCAGCTAGGCAGCATGATTTCTCAGAGCTGAGTTCCATGATTATAGCCTGCTGACTGATTCCTGCCTACTCAGCTCTATGTTCATTGCCTCCAGAGGCAGATGATCAGTGTGTGACACCAAACATGATCAGCACATGATCAGTCACATGATCAATGCATGATAAGCCAGGTGATCAGTGCATGATCAAATATGTGATCAGTGCATGATCAGTCATGTGACCAGTACATGGTAGCTGCGTGATCACTGCATGATCAGCCAAGTGAGCAGTGCATGATAGCCACGTGATCAGTGCATGATCAGTCACGTGATTTGTGCATGATCAGTCACGTGATCTGTGCATGATCAGTCACGTGATCGGTGCATGATCAATTACGTGATCGGTACATTGATCAGTCGCGTGACCAGTGCATGGTAGCTACGTGATCATTGCATGATCAGCCACGTGATCAGTGCATGATAGCCACGTGATCAGTGCATGATAAGCCACGTGATCAGTGCATGATCAGCCACGTGATCGTGTGTGATCAGCCACGTGATCAGTGCATGATACGGTGCGTGATCACTGCAGGATAGCCGCGTGATCACTTCATGAATATTCGCGTGATCTGTGCATGATCAGTCACGTGATCGTGTGTGATCAGCCACGTGATCAGTGCGTGATGAGCCATGTGATCAGTGAAGGATCAATTGCGTGATCAGTGCATGATCAGTCGCGTGACCAGTACATGATAGCTCGTGATCATTGCGTGATCAGCCCGTGATCAGTGCATGATAGCCGCGTGATCAGTGCATGATAGCCACGTGATCAGTGCATGATCAGTCGCGTGATTACGTGTGATCAGTGCATGATCAGCCGCGTGATCAGTGCATGATCAGTCGCGTGATACATGTGTGATCAGCCGCGTGATCAGTGCATGATGAGCCACGTGATCAGTGCAGGATCAATCACGTGATCAGTGCATGATCAGTCACGTGACCAGTACGCATGATTGCTCGTGATCAGTGCATGATCAGCCACGTGAGCAGTGCATGATAGCCACGTGTTCAGTGTGCGATCAGTCACGTGATCAGTACATGATCAGTCGCGTGAACAGTGCATGATCTTTTTCGTGATATGTGCATGATCAGTCACGTGACCGGTATATGGTAGCCGTGATCATTCCATGGCGAACCACGTGAGCGGTGCATGATAGCCGCGTGATGTGAGCATGATGACTTACGTGAGCAGTGTATGATCAGCCACGTGATCGGTGCATGAGTGCCGCGTGATCGGTGCATGATATGTCGCGTGACAGGTGTGTGATCAGCCCGTGAACAGTGCATGTTCAGCCGCGTATTCAGTGCATGATAGCCACGTGATCAGTGCATGATCAGTTCGTGAGCAGTGTATGATCAGCCGCGTGATCAGTGCATGGTCGAACACGTGAACGGTGTATGATCAGCCGCGTGATCAGTGCATGATATCCAAGTGATCAGTGCATGATCAATCACGTGATCAGTGTATGATCAGCCGCGTGAACAGTGTATGCTCAGTCACGTGATCAGGGCCTGCTGAGCTGCGTGATTACTGTCGCTCATCTCATGACAATTGTCAGCTGAGCTGCATGATTCCTGCCTGTCATCTGTGACAATTGCCAGCTGTGCTGCATAATTCCCTGCCTGCTCAGCTGCTTGATTGTGCCAGCTGAGCAGCATGATTCCTCACAGCTGAGTTCCATGATTGTGCCTGCTGACTGTTTGATTCGTGCCTACTCAGCTCTTTGTTTATTGCCTCCAGAGGCACATGATCAGTGTATGATAGCAAATATGATCAGCGCGCATGATCAGTCACATGATCAGTGCGCCATTAAGTCGCGTGATCACTACATGATAGTCATGTGATCAGTCCATGCTCAGTCGCGGTATCAGGGCATGATCAGCCACGTGATCAGTGCATGATCTGTCACATGATTGGTGTATGATCATCCGCGTGATCAGTGCATGGGCAGTCATGTGATCAGTGCATGATATAGGCGTGATCAGTGCATGATCAGTCTCGTGATCAGTGCATGATAGCCACGTGATCAGTGCATGATCAGTCACCTGATGGGTGTATGATCATTCGCGTGACCTGTACATGGTAGCTACATGATCATTGCATGAGCAGCCACGTGAGTAGTGCATGATAGCCACGTGATCACTGCATGATAAGTCACGTGATCAGTGCATGATCAGTCATGTGACCAGAACATGGTAGCTGCGTGACCATTGCCTGATCAGCCACGTGAGCAGTGCATGATAGCCGCGTGATCAGTGCCTGACCAGCCGCGTGATCAGTGCATGATCAGTCGCGTGATCAGTGCATGATCAGCCGCGTGAAGTGATCCGCGTGATCAGTGTATGTCAGCCACGTGATCGGTGCATGATCAGCCGCGTGATCAGTGCATGATCAGTCCGCGTGATCAGTGCGCGTCACGTGATCAGTGCATGATCAGCCACGTGATCAGTGCATGATCAGCCACATGATCAGTGCATGATCAATTTCGTGATCAGTGCATGATCAGTCACGTGACCAGTACATGGTAGCTACATGATCATTGCCTGAGCAGCCACGTGAGCATTGCATGATAGCCGCGTGATCAGTGCATGATCAGCCATGTGATAAATGCATGATCAGTCACGTGATCAGTGCATGGTCAGTCGCGTGATCAGTGCATGATCAGTGCGTGATCAGTGCATGTGGCATCATGTAGTCAATGAATGATGAGCGCCGTGATCGGTGCGCGATCAGTCCGTGATGAGTGTATGATCAGCCAAGTGATCAGTGCAAGATAGCTCGTGATCAGTGCATGATCAGTCACATGATCAGTGCATGATCAGTCGCGTGATAGGTGTGTGATCAGCCACGTGAACAGTGCATGCTCAGTCACGTGATCAGGGCCTGCTGAGCTGCGTGATTACTGTCTGCTCATCTGTGACAATTTCCAGCTGAGCTGCACGATTCCTGCCTGTCATCTCCTTGACAATTGCCACCTGTGCTGCGTAATTCCTGCCTGCTCATCTTCTTGATTATTGCCAGCTGAGCAGCATGATTTCTCAGGCTGAGTTCCATGATTATAGCCTGCTGACTGATTCCTGCCTACTCAGCTCTATGTTCATTGCCTCCAGAGGCAGATGATCAGTGTGTGACACCAAACATGATCAGCACATGATCAGTCACATGATCAATGCATGATAAGCCAGGTGATCAGTGCATGATCAAATATGTGATCAGTGCATGATCAGTCATGTGACCAGTACATGGTAGCTGCGTGATCACTGCATGATCAGCCAAGTGAGCAGTGCATGATAGCCCGCGTGATCAGTGCATGATCAGTCACGTGATTTGTGCATGATCAGTCACGTGATCTGTGCATGATCAGTCGCGTGATCAGTGCATGATCAATTACCTGATCAGTGCATGATCATCAGCCGCGTGACCAGTGCATGGTAGCTCGTGATCATTGCATGATCAGCCCGCGTGATCAGTGCGATAGCCCGCGTGATCAGTGCCACGTGATCAGTGCATGATCAGCCACGTGATCAGTGCATGATCAGTCGCGTGATCAGTGCGTGTGTGATCAGCGTGAGTGCATGATACCCTGCGTGATCACTGCAGGATGCGCGTGATCACTTCATGAATATTCGCGTGATCTGTACGCGGTCAGTCACGTGATCGTGTGTGATCAGCCACCTGATCAGTGCGTGATGAGCCACGTGATCAGTGAAGGATGAATCACGTGATCAGTGCATGATCAGTCACGTGACCAGTACATGGTAGCTACGTGATCAGTGCGTGATCAGCCGCGTGATCAGTGCATGATAGCCACGTGATCAGTGCATGATAGCCACGTGATCAGTGCATGATCAGTCATGTGATCGTGTGTGATCAGCCGCGTGATCAGTGCATGATCAGTCACGTGATACATGTGTGATCAGCCACGTGATCAGTGCATGATGAGCCACATGATCAGTGCAGGATCAGTGCGTGATCAGTGCATGATCAGTCACGTGAGCCAGTACATGGTTGCTGCGTGATCGTTGCGATCAGCCACGTGAGCAGGCATGATAGCCACGTGTTCAGTGCATGATCAGTCGCGTGATCAGTACATGATCAGTCACGTGAACAGTGCATGATCTTTACGTGATATGTGCATGATCAGTCGCGTGACCAGTATATGGTAACCGTGATCATTCCATGGCCGAACCACGTGAGCAGTGCATGATAGCCGCGTGATGTGTGCATGATGACTTACGTGAGCAGGTATGATCAGCCCGTGATCGGTGCATGGTGCCACGTGATCGGTGCATGATATGCCGCGTGACAGGTGTGTGATCAGCCACGTGAACAGTGCATGTTCAGCCACGTATTCGGTGCATGATAGCCGCGTGATCAGTGCATGATCAGTTTCGTGAGCAGTGTATGATCAGCCACGTGATCAGTGCATGGTCGAACGCGTGAACAGTGTATGATCAGTCAGTGCATGATATCCAAGTGATCAGTGCATGATCAATCACGTGATCAGTGTATGATCAGCCACGTGAACAGTGTATGCTCAGTCACGTGATCAGGGCCTGCTGAGCTCGTGATTACTGTCCGCTCATCTGCTTGACAATTGTCAGCTGAGCTGCATGATTCCTGCCTGTCATCAGTGTTTATCAGCCAAGTGATCATCAAAATACTCGTGATCTGCATGATCAGTCCCTGATCAGTGATGATCAGTCCGTGAAGGGTGTGATCAGCCTGAACGTGCGCTATCAGTGATCGGGTGCTGACTGGTGAATTATGTCTGCTCATTGTACAATTTCAGCTGAGCTCTGATTCCCGCCCGTCATCTGGCAATTGCCACCCGTGCTGCGTAATTCCCGCCTGCTCACCTTGATTTTGCCAGCTGAGCGCATGTTTCTCAAGCTGAGTTCCATGATTTGCCTGCTGACTGTTTTTTGCCTACTCGCCTTTTTTTGCCTCCGAGGGACATGATCAGTGTTTTACAAACATTCGCCTGATCAGCACCCATTAAGCCGGGGATCCTACGCGTAGTCTGATCGGCGCCAGTCGGTATCGGGCGTCAGCCAATGACAGTCATGATGCCCCTGATTGATGTCCCGTGTTTGGGGCATGACGCGTATCGTCATGTAAACTGTCAGTCATGATAGTCCGGCCAGTGCATGAGCCCGGGGATCAGTGTATGAT
>NW_027219551.1:0-6258 GCF_027580195.1 Bos mutus
TCTGTGCTGGGACTGCAGCCTTCTCTCAAGGGTTAAGGAGGCCCCTCCTGAGAGACGGTGGGGGGGTCCAGGAACCCCAGACCAGAGGGCCCCACAGAATACAACTCCACCCCTACTGGGCCTCCTGGGTGCCCCAGTCTGGGCCATCAGGCTGAGACCCCAAGCACCCTTACTTCCTCAGTGAATTCAGGGATTCAGAGGCTTGGTCTTTGGAGTGCAGTCACAGGTGGGCAGAGGGAGGGGCCCACGTCCTGTGGAGACTCGAGGTGAGGACCAGTGGAGGCTGAGGATCCCCGGGGGATGCATGTGCTGCCCTCCTGACAGCCCTGGGGGACCATGGGGTGTGGTGTCCAGATGTAACGTCACTCACTGATCCCGATGGGAGGGGAGAAGTGAGGGCCTGGGTCAGGTGCCCGGGTTCAGGTCAGCAGAGTGAAGGAGCCCAGCTGTGCTAGGAGTCAAGATAGAATCCTGACGGGGGCTCCGGGGCCCCAGGACATCCAGGTCATCACTGCTCTCAGCCCTGGGAGACCCCAGCAGGGTTGGGGTAATGAGCCCCCCACTCCTGCTTGCCTCTCATGGGTCCTGGCTGGGGTGGGCCTGATTTTAAGGGGAGAAAAGTCAGGGTGAGAGGGTAGTACCCAGACCTGCTGAGAGTTAAAGTGAAGAGCAGAAGGAGGGTTGAGGATGGCCAGGGGCATCATCTCAGCTCTGGGAAACCCTGGGCATGGAGCCCTGATGTCATGCCCACAGACTTCCCTTTGGGGTCTCAGTGAAGTAATGGCTTGGTGTGAGGGTCCTGCCTCTGGTCAACACAAGGGGCATCCCCGGACCTGCCAGGGCTCAAGATGAGGACCCTGAGGGAGGACACAGGGAACCCCACAGGTCCAGGAACCTGTTGTCAGCCTGGGGCGACTCTGGTGGCTGCATGAGCACACGATCTCAGGGACATTGGAGACGTGATGTAAGGGGCGGGGCCTCAGAGATTGGAGGGGAGATTCTTAGGTTCTGAAGGAGTTTAGGTGAGGACCCTGACGGAGGCCTGAGGGGACCCCTCAAGAGGAGACTTTTAAGTGGCCTGTGTCAGACCATCCCAGGTATGATTCTCAGCCGAGGCCCGTGGTCCCCATCTGTCACCTGCCTCACTCCTGTCTGTGGCTTGATCCTGGGCATCATACTTGTGGTCGAGATGAGTGAGCTCAGCAAGCCAAGCAAGCACGAGGAAGACCTTCAGGACCCAGGCAAGGCCCAGGGCATGGTGGAGGCGCAGCTCTCTGGGGCCAAGGCCGGGGAGGCTGCATCTCTCTAGGCCTCCTCTGCTCCTGGGTGAGGGGAGCAGCCACCCTGCCCACTATGAATTCCTGTGGGGTCCCCGGGCCTATGGGGAGACCAGCAAGTCACAAGTCATGGCATTTGTGCTGAGGGTCAACCAAAAGGCTTTGAGGGCCTTCCCACCCTTGTCTGCAGAGGCTGCAAGGGAGGAGGAAGAGAGGGCCTGATTAGAGCAGCAGCCAGGTGATCCTTCCCTATGTGACTGAAGAGGGAGCAGTCAGCCTTCTCAGAAGTGAGGGCCTGGGCCAGCTGGGGGAACCACTGTGTAGCATCTTTGTATTCCTCTCTCTACGATGACATGGAGATTCATCTCTGTTTTCTTCAGAAAATTTTCAAACTTTGATAGTTTAATAGAAGGCTGCTGCTACTGCTGCTGCTAAGTTGCTTCAGTCATGTCCGACTCTGTGCGACACCATAGACGGCAGCCCACCAGGCTCCCCCATCCTGTGATTCTCCAGGCAAGAACACTGGAGTGGGTTGCCATTTCCTTCTCCAATGCATGAAAGTGAAAAGTGAAAGTGAAGTCGTTCAGTCGTGTTCGACTCTTCGAGACCCCATGGACTGCAGCCTACCAGGCTTCTCCATCCATGGGATTTTCCAGGCAAGAGTACTGGAGTGGGGTGCCATTGCCTTCTCCGAATAGAAGGCTAAATAACATTTAATGTCTTAGTTTGTGAATGATGAGGATCAAAATGTTTGTAGTTACTCAGTTCAAGTACAAGAGTTTTTTGCTCTTTTGTAAAAGAGATGGGGAAGTCTTCCATTTTGTTTTGTGACCCTGAAAGGGATACATTGGAATTAGATCTGTTTTGGAAACATGAGCTTACCTAGCAGCAATATTGATGGGGGAAGATTTAGATAATAATAAAGGTGATCATAGTGAATTCATGTTTCTGTCCTTTTGGGGTATCGCTCTCAGAAACTAACTTATCTCTGTTTATTTGGATTTGTCTGGGTTATTTAAGGAAGTAGCAGACAATTAATCTGAGCCCTTGCCCACTGGCTCATTTATTCTGAAAACCTTTAGAGCCTCTGCTCCCTGAAAGGCTGTATTAGCAGTGAGGACATAAGAGGGAGCAGGACATGCCCACACCTCGAGTGATGGTCTCAGAGCAAGAGCCACACAAGGAAGCTGGAGAGACATCCCCTAGCCCCACAGAACAAAGCAACAGAGGGCGGGGCTCCAGGAAGAGCACCCTGGGGTTGGGGCATGAACCAGGGCACTTTAGGGCTTTGGGAAATTGGGTTCCTTCTGTGAGAGGTGATTGTGATGAGGCTGCATGGGGGCACCCTTCAATATTGCATTGTGCCTTGGGGGTGATGGGAATGTCTGAAAGGGATCATTGCTGTGAGGTGTCCTTTTGCATCTTGGATAAACCCCAAAGAGATCTCTTTCTGGGGCAGAAAAGAAAGGGGTCCTGGCTCTTGTCACATTGCTGTTGACCACAGGGGCAAAGAAGGCGTTTTCCACACCATATCTTTTAGGAATCCTGCAGAACTTTGATCACACTCCCTTGAAGTGATGCCCAAGAAATCCATGGAACTACCCTCTCTTTCCTGGCACCTGGGATCCAGAACCCAAGGTGTTAATGAGCTTTAAAATATCTTCTTTTGTAATTGGCCATAAATCAAGGACTTGTGGACCTAAGAGAAGTAGAAGATATTAAGAAGAAGTGACAAGAATACACAGAAGAACTGTACAAAAAAGAGCTTCACAACCCAGATAGTCATGATGGTGTGATCACTCACCTAGAGCCAGACATCCTGGAATGGGAAGTCAAGTGGGTCTTAGGAAGCATCACTATGAACAAAGCTAGTGGAGGTGATGGAATTCCAGTTAAGCTATTTCAAATCCTAAAAAGTGATGCTGTGAAAGTGCTGCACTCAATATGCCAGCAAATTTGGAAAACTCAGCAGTGGCCACAGGACTGGAAAAGGTCAGTTTTCATTCCAATCCCAAAGAAAGGCAATGCCAAAGAATGCTCAAACTACCGCACAATTGCACTCATCTCACACACTAGTAAAGTAATGCTCAAAATTCTCCAAGCCAGGCTTCAGCAGTACGTGAACCATGAACTTCCAGATGTTCAAGCTGGTTTTAGAAAAGGAAGAGGAACCAGAGATCAAATTGCCAACATCCACTGGATCATCGAAAAAGCAAGAGAATTCCAGAAAAGCACCTATTTCTGTTTTATTGACTATGCCAAAGCCTTTGACTGTGTGGATCACAATAGACTGTAAAAAATTCTGGAAGAGATGGGAATACCAGACCACCTGACCTACCTCCCAAGAAACCTGAATGCAGGTCAGGAAGCAACAGTTAGAACTGGACATGGAACAACAGCCTGGTTCCAAATAGGAAAAGGAGTCCGCCAAGGCTGTATATTGTCACCCTGCTTATTTAACTTATATGCAGAGTACGTCATGAGAAACGCTGGGCTGGAAGAAGCACAAGCTGGAATCAAGATTGCCTGGAGAAATATCAGTAACCTCAGATATGCAGATGCCATCACCCTTATGGCGGAAAGTGAAGAAGAACTAAAGATCCTCTTGATGAAAGTGAAAGAGGAGAGTGAAAATGTTGGCTTAAAGCTCAACATTCAGAAAACAAAGATCATGGCATCCAGTCCCATCACTTCATGGCAAATAGATGGGGAAACAATGGAAACAGTGTCAGACTTTATTTTTCTGAGCTCCAAAATCACTGCAGATGGTGATTGCAGCCATGAAATTAAAAGACACTTGCTCCTTGGAAGGAAAGTTATGATCAACGTAGACAGCAGATTAAAAAAAAAAAAAAAAGCAGAGACATTACTTTGCCAACAAAGGTCCGTCTAGTCAAGGCTATGGTATTTCCAGTAGTCATGTATGGATGTGAGAGTTGGACTATAAAGAAAGCTGAGGACCGAAGAATTGATGCTTTTGAACTGTGGTGTTGGAGAAGACTCTTGAGAGTCCCTTGGATTGCAAGGAGATCCAACCAGTCCATCCTAAAGGAGATCAGCCTGGGTGTTCATTGGAAGGACTGATGTTGAAGCTGAAACTCCAATACTTGGGCCACCTGATGTGGAGAGCTGACTCATTTGAAAAGTCCCTGATTCTGGGAAAGATTGAAGGCAGGAGGAGAAGGGGATGACAGAGGATGAGATGGTTGGATGGCATCACCAACACAATGGACATGGGTTTGGGTGGACTCCGGGAGTTGGTGATGTACAGGGAGCCCTGGTGTGCTGTGGTTCATGGGGTCACAAAGATTCAGACACGACTGAGCTTCTGAACTGAAGTGAGGATGTGGAATTCCTCAGAAGCCAACAGGATGTTTCATAAATTAAGAAGCTTTTCAACTTATACCATAGGGTTAGTTCCTCAACCATGTCTGACTCTGTCACTCAATTGACTGTAGCTTGCCAGGCTCCTCTGTCCATGGAATTCTCCAGGCAAGAATACTGGAGTTGGTTGCTATGTCTTTCTCCAGGGGGATCTTCCTGACCAGGGATTGAACTCAGGTCTCCCACTATGGAAGCAGATTCTTCATCATATGAGCTACCCGGGAAGCCCCATTTCCAGTTAGAGCACCTGTGAAATTTGGGTGTGGCGGAGTGTTCCAGCAGGACCCAAGTTGCTCCAGGAAATAGAAGCAAGAACCATTCTTTGCCTGTGTCCCAGGTGGTCTTCCATCCCAACCCTTACTTTTCATCATTGCACTACCAACAAAGGTCGAGTCTTTGATTTTAATGCCCAACTACAATCAAGATAATTAAAAGCTACTTAACACCGATTTCTGGGCATCACTTCAAGGGAGTGTGACCTGAGTTATGCAGGATGCCTACCAGATACGGGGTAGAAAACACCTACTCCATCCCTGTGGTCAGCAGCAATGCAACAAGAGCCAGGACCGCTTCCATCCTGCCCCAGAAAGAGATCTCTCTGGGGTTTATCCAAGATCCAAAAGGACACTTCACAGCAATGTCCCATTTCAGAATTTCCCCTCACTCCCATAACACACCTCATGTGACTGTGGCTTCTAGACCATCGTTCCAGGTGTGGGGCTGTCCTGCTTCTCCCAGTGTCCCCACTGCTAACACAGGGCCTTTCATGGAGCAGAGGCTCCATAAAGGTCTTTGGAATAAATGAGCTGGTGAGGAGTCAGCTGCTTGACTCAGATTAATTGCTACTTCCTTAGATAACCCAGGCGAATCCAAGTAAACCAAGATCCCTTAGCTGTACAAAATGACACACAACAAGTATAAGAAGCAAGAATTCACTACTATCACTTTTTATTTTCTAATTCTTCCACCAACTATATCACTGCTAGAGAAATTCACATTTCCAAAATCATTCTAATTCTAATTCCATGTTATCTTGTGCAGGACCACAAAATAGAATGAAAGCATTCCCAATCTCTTTTACAAAACAAGAAAACTCTTGCTCTTCAACTGGCAAAGTACACACACACTGTGATCAACATCACTGACATAGTTAGAAACTGGAACACATTGTCTTCTATTAAAATGAATAACATTTGAAAAATTCCTAAAGAAAACAGAGATGAGTCTCCATGTCAGTGTAGAGAACAGGAACACGCAGATGCCACACACTGGGTTCCCCCAATGGGCCCGGGCTCTCACTGCTGAGAAGGCTGACTGTTCCCTCTTCAATCACAGAGGGAAGGATCAGCCTCCCTTCCTGCCCCCCAGGACAAGCTGCTGGATGTGGGCCTGGAAGGAGCCAGGCTGGCTGCTCTGGCTCAGAATCCCCCTTTCTCCTCCCTCGCAGCCTCTGCAGAGGGTCTGGAAGGAGCTGGGACCTCTTCAACTGACTGTCCAGATACGCCAGGACTTTAAACTTGCTGGTCTCTGCATAGGCCCGGGGACCCCACAGGAACTCGTAGCGAGCAGGGTCGCTGTCAGATACCTGCTGGTATTC
>NW_027219552.1:0-2774 GCF_027580195.1 Bos mutus
GTGCATGCTCAGTCACGTGATCAGGGCCTGCTGAGCTGCATGATTACTGTCTGCTCATCTGCTTGACAATTGCAAGCTGAGCTGCAGTTCCTGCCTGTCATCCCCTTGACAATTGCCACCTGTGCTGCGCGTAATTCCTCACTCATCTGCGGTGTGCCAGCTGAGCAGCATGATTTCTCAGAGCTGAGTTCCATGATTGTGCTGCTGACTGATTCCTGCCTATTCGGCTCTTTGTTCTAAATGCCTCCAGAGGTACATGATCAGTGACACCAAACGCGATCAGCACATGATCAGTCGCATGATCAATGTGATAAGCCAGGTGATCGGTGAATGATAACCGTTGATCTGTGCGCGGTCAGTCAGAGTGATCAGTGCGCCCGATCAGCGCGTGATCACTCCGTGATAGCCACCTGATCATGCGCTGATCGGTCAAGTGATCAGTGCATGATCGGTAATGTGATGATGTATGATCAGACACGTGATGAGTTCATGAACTGCCTCTGATCGGTGCGCGAACAGTCGGCGTGATCAGTGCATGTTAAACCACGCGTGATCAGTGCATGTAGCACGTGATCCAATATCGGTGATCAGGTTAGTGATCAGCTGCATGATCAGCCATATGATCAGTGCATGATCGCCTGCGTGATCAGTGCAACAGTCGCGTGATCAGTATATAATCAGGCACGTGATCAGTGCGCGATCACCCGCGTGATCAGTGCGCGATCAGCCATGTGATCTGTTCGCCCGTGTCGGTGCAAGTGATCAACCTGATCAGTGCATGTCAGCCGTGTGATCAGTGCGCTCCGCGGCGTGACAAATCACGTGATCTGGCCTGTGATGATCCAGTGCCTGTCAGTCACTGCATTGATCCTCCATATGTCGGTGCGGATTATTACGTGATCATCTGCGTCGTGCCTGTGATCAGTGTGATTGGTTCGTGGTCAGTGCATGATCACCGTGATCGGTATTATGATATAGTAATGGCCCCTGTCGTGAGTCATTCATACCCTGATCTGTGCATGATGATGTCCGTACATAATCAACCTCAGTCTGCGCAATAGCCATGTGATCAGTGCCAAGTTATTACATACAATCAGGCCATAATCCAGTGCATCATTAATCCGCGTGATCAGTGCATGTTCAGTCATGTGATCAGTGCAGTGATCGGTCGGCCGTGATCAGTGCATGATAGCCACGTGATCAGTGCGCGATCAGACGCGTGATCAGTGCATGATCAGCCGTGATCATTGCATGATCAGCACCGGATCAGTGCGCGGTCAGCCCGCGTGAACAGTGCATGAACGATCAAGCGTGATCATTGCGCGTTCAGCGCCGATCGGTGCTCAGTAGCCCGTGATCCCGTGTGCATGATAGCCCGCCGTGATCGGTGCGTCAGTCCCGTGATCGGTGCATGATCAGGCGTGATCAGATCCATGATAGTCCGCCTTGATCTGTGCGTATCGGTCATGGCCTCACTGTATGATCAGCCAGGTGATCAGTACATGATCCCTGCGTGTCGGTGCGCGAACAGCCCGTGTTCAGTGCATGTTCAGCCCACGACAGTGCGTACAGTCACGTTATCACGTGTCGGTGATATGAACAATTGATTATTCATTATCAGTCGTGATCAGTGCATGTACGTGATCAGTGCGCCCGGTATCCGCGTGATCAGTGTGCCAGTCGGTCAAGTGATCATTGTATGATCGGCGGTGATCAGTGCGCCAGTAGCCACGTAGTCGGTGCATGAACGATCCGTGATCGGTACACGATCAGTCGTGTGAACGGTGCATGACCAGCCGCGTGATCGGTGCGCGGTAGCCCGTGATCACTCCATATTAACCACTGATATAATCAGTCAAGTGATGCTGGTCAGCCATATGAATTAGTGCGCAGTAGCCTCGTGATCGGTGTGTGAACAGTCACGTGATCAGTGCATGATCGGTCATGTGATCGGTACGCGATAGCCACGTGATCGGTGCACTGATAACCGGGATCCCAGTGCATGATAGCCGGAATGGATGATGGCCCGTATCGTGCAAACAGCCACGTGACAGTGTATGATCAGCCGTAAACGTGATGTGGGCGTCGGTGCGGTATCCGTGATCTGGCCTGATCAGTCGTGACGGATGTGGCCCTGATCAGTGGGATCGTCGGGATCATGCGATCCCTCACGTGACCAGTACATGGTTCTCGTGATCATTGCTGATCAGCCCGTAGCATGCATGTAGGCCGGTCAGTCGTCCCTTGAGGGGATGATCAGTACGTGGGGGTATGGTACTACATGGTCATTGCATGATCAGCCCCGGGTGGTACATGATACCAACGTGATCAGTCATGATCAGTCCGGTGACATGTTTAATCACCAAGAATCAGTGCTTTAGCCAGGTTGAGTGGGATTGCCCGATGATCAGTGCATTATCAGTCCGTGATCAGTGTATGATTAAAAATCAGTGCATGATAGCCAACAGCGTCCTGATCAGTCCATTTATCAGTGCATGTAGTCCGTGATCATGCCTGATCATTTCCCTGATCGTGATGATCATCCCGTGATCGTGCTGTAAATCATGTAACCAATGTGGTCCTTTGGGGGTGCGATCAGCCTGAGAGGGTAGCCAAGTGATCGGTGCGAAAAGCTGTGATCAGTGCATGACAGCCGGGTCGGTGCGATCCCGCCCCCGTATCGGGGCGATAGCCCCGTATCGGCATACAATTCGTGATAGGTGCGCCCAAACAGTCGTGCATACCCGCGTGATAATGCATGATCAGCACGTGAT
>NW_027219553.1:0-5663 GCF_027580195.1 Bos mutus
GATCGGTGCATGGTCAGCCACGTGATCAGTGCATGATCAGGCGCGTGTGATCAGTGCATGATCAGTCCGCGTGATCAGTGCATGATCAGCCACGTGATCAGTGCATGATCAGCCACGTGATCAGTGCATGATCAGCCGCGTGATCAGTGCATGCGTGATCGTGATCAGTGCATGATCAGCCGCGTGATCGTGTGATCATCAGTCGCGTGATCAGTGCATGATCAGCCCCGTGGTGATCAGTGCATGATCAGTCCGCGTGATCAGTGCATGATCAGCCACGTGATCGGTGCATGATCAGCACGTGATCAGTGCATGATCAGGCATGTGATCAGTGCATGTCATCAGTCAGTGCGTGATCAGTGCATGATCAGCCACGTGATCAGTGCATGATCAGCCACGTGATCAGTGCATCAGTCAGCCACGTGATCAGTGCATGATCAGTCGTGATCCGTGATCAGTGCATGATCAGCCCGCGTGATCAGTGCATGATCAGCCGCGTGATCAGTGCATGATCAGCCGCGTGATCAGTGCAGTCATGATCAGCCACGTGATCAGTGCATGATCAGCCGCGTGATCAGTGCATGATCAGCCAGCGTGATCAGTGCATGATCGTGCGTCGTGATCGTGATCAGTGCATGATCAGCGCGTGATCAGTGTGATCAGTGCGTGATCATGATCAGCCCGTGTCAGTCAGTGCGTGCGTGATCAGTCAGTCGCCGTGATCAGTGCATGATCAGCCGCGTGATCAGTGCATGATCAGCCGCGTGATCAGTGCATGATCAGCCGCGTGATCAGTGCATGATCAGCCGCGTGATCAGTGCATGATCAGCCACGTGATCAGTGATCAGCCACGTGATCAGTGCATGATCAGTCACGTGATCAGTGCATGATCAGCCGCGTGATCAGTGCATGATCAGCCACGTGATCAGTGTGCATGATCAGCCACGTGATCAGTGCATGATCAGCCACGTGATCAGTGCATGATCAGTCACGTGATCAGTGCATGATCAGCCACGTGATCAGTGCATGATCAGCCGCGTGATCAGTGCATGATCAGTCGCGTGATCAGTGCATGATCAGTGCGTGCCGTGCATGATGCATGAGTGCATGATGTGCGTGATCAGTGCATGATCAGTGCGTGATCAGTGTGCATGATCAGTGATCGTGATCAGTGTGCATGATCAGCCGCGTGATCAGTGCATGATCAGCCGCGTGATCAGTGCATGATCAGCCGCGTGATCAGTGCATGATCAGCCACGTGATCAGTGCATGATCAGCCCGTGATCAGTGCATGATCAGCCGCGTGATCAGTGCATGATCAGCCGCGTGATCAGTGCATGATCAGTCAGCCGCGTGATCAGTGCATGATCAGTGATCAGTGTGATCAGTGCGTGATCAGTGCATGATCAGCCGTGATCAGTGCATGATCAGCCGCGTGATCAGTGTGCATGATCAGCCGTCGTGATCAGTGCATGATCAGTCGTGTGATCAGTGTGCATGATCAGCCACGTGATCAGTGCATGATCAGTCGCGTGATGATCAGTGCATGATCAGTCGTGATCAGTGCATGATCAGCCGTGATCAGTGCATGATCAGCCACGTGATCAGTGCATGATCAGTCGCGTGATCAGTGCATGATCAGCCACGTGATCAGTGCATGATCAGCCGCGTGATCAGTGCATGATCATCCGCGTGATCAGTGCATGATCAGTGCCGTGATCAGTGCATGATCAGCCACGTGATCAGTCAGTGCGTGTGCGTGATCAGTGCATGATCAGTGCGTGATCAGTGCATGATCAGTCATCGTGATCAGTGCATGATCAGCCGCGTGATCAGTGCATGATCAGCCGCGTGATCAGTGCATGATCAGTCGCGTGATCAGTGCATGATCAGTCACGTGATCAGTGCATGATCGTGATCGTGATCATCAGTGCGTGATCAGTCAGCCGCGTGATCAGTGCATGATCAGCGCGCGTGATCAGTGCATGATCAGCCACGTGATCAGTGCATGATGATCAGTCGTGATCAGTGCATGATCAGTCGCGTGATCATGTGTGCATGATCAGCCACGTGATCAGTGCATGATCAGCCGCGTGATCAGTGCATGATCAGTGCGTGATCAGTGCATGATCAGTCGCGTGATCAGTGCATGATCAGCCGCGTGATCAGTGCATGATCAGCCGCGTGATCAGTGCATGATCAGCCAGCGTGATCAGTGCATGATCAGTGCGTGATCAGTGCATGATCGATCCGCGTGATCAGTGCATGATCAGCCGCGTGATCAGTGCATGATCAGCCGTGATCAGTGCATGATCAGCCACGTGATCAGTGCATGATCAGCCGCGTGATCAGTGCATGATCAGCCGCGTGATCGTGTGCATGATGCCACGTGATCAGTGCATGATCAGCCACGTGATCAGTGCATGATCAGCCCGCGTGATCAGTGCATGATCCATCACGTGATGTGCGTGATCAGTGCATGATCATCAGTGCGTGATCAGTGCATGATCAGTGCGTGTGATCAGTGCGTGATCAGTGCGTGATCAGTGCGTGATCAGTGCATGATCAGCCACGTGATCAGTGCATGATCAGTCACGTGATCAGTGTGTGCATGATCAGCCACGTGATCAGTGCATGATCAGTCCACGTCAGTGTGCATGATCAGCCACGTGATCAGTGCATGATCAGCCCGCGTGATCAGTGCATGATCAGCCACGTGATCAGTGCATGATCAGCCACGTGATCAGTGCATGATCAGCCGCGTGATCAGTGCATGATCAGTGTGATCAGTGCATGATCAGTCGCGTGATCAGTGCATGCATGATCAGTGCGTGATCAGTGCATGATCAGCCACGTGATCAGTGCATGATCAGCCGCGTGATCAGTGCATGATCAGCCGCGTGATCAGTGTGTGATCAGTGCGTGTGATCAGTGCATGATCAGCCGCGTGATCAGTGCATGATCAGTCCGCGTGATCAGTGTGCATGATCAGCCGCGTGATCAGTGCATGATCAGCCGCGTGATCAGTGCATGATCATGATCATCAGCCGTGATCAGTGTGCATGATCAGCCCGTGATCAGTGCATGATCAGCCGCGTGATCAGTGCATGATCAGTCGCGTGATCAGTGCATGATCAGCCACGTGATCAGTGCATGATCAGCCGCGTGATCAGTGCATGATCAGCGTGATCAGTGCATGATCAGTGCGTGATCGTGATCAGTCGCGTGATCAGTGTGTGATCATGATCAGCCGTGATCAGTGCATGATCAGCCGCGTGATCAGTGCATGATCAGCGCGTGATCAGTGCGTGATCAGTGCGTGATCAGTGCATGATCAGCCACGTGATCAGTGCATGATCAGCCGCGTGATCAGTGCATGATCAGCCGCGTGATCAGTGCATGATCAGCCCGCGTGATCAGTGCATGATCAGCCGCGTGATCAGTGTCATGATCAGCCCGTGTGATCAGTGCATGATCAGAGTGCGTGATCAGTGTGATCATCATGATCAGCGTGATCAGTGCATGATCAGCCGCGTGATCAGTGCATGATCAGCCGCGTGATCAGTGCATGATCAGCCGCGTGATCAGTGCATGATCAGCCGCGTGATCAGTGCATGATCAGCCGCGTGATCAGTGTGCATGATCAGCCGCGTGATCAGTGCATGATCAGCCACGTGATCAGTGCATGATCAGCCCGCGTGATCAGTGCATGATCAGTCGCGTGATCAGTGCATGATCAGTCCGTGATCAGTGCGTGATCAGTGCGTGATCATGTGCATGATCATCGTGTCAGTGTGCATGATCAGCCACGTGATCAGTGCATGATCAGTCACGTGATCAGTGCATGATCAGCCACGTGATCAGTGTGCATGATCAGTCAGTGCGTGATCAGTGCATGATCAGCCACGTGATCAGTGCATGATCAGTGTGCGTGATCAGTGCATGATCAGCCCGCGTGATCAGTGCATGATCAGCCGCGTGATCAGTGCATGATCAGCCACGTGATCAGTGCATGATCAGCCACGTGATCGGTGTGCATGATCAGCCGCGTGATCAGTGCATGATCAGCCGCGTGATCAGTGCGTGATCAGCCGTGTGATGTGTCATGATCAGTCCGTGATCAGTGCATGATCAGCCACGTGATCAGTGCATGATCAGCCCGCGTGATCAGTGCATGATCAGCCGCGTGATCAGTGCATGATCAGCCCGCGTGATCAGTGCATGATCAGTCACGTGATCAGTGCATGATCAGCCGCGTGATCAGTGCATGATCAGTCAGCGTGATCAGTGCATGATCAGCCCCGTGATCAGTGCATGATCAGCCACGTGATCAGTGCATGATCAGCCGCGTGATCAGTGTGCATGATCGTGATCAGTGCGCGTGATCCACGTGTGCATGATCAGCCCGCGTGATCAGTGCATGATCAGTCCACGTGATCGGTGCATGATCAGCCCCGTGATCAGTGCATGATCAGCCGCGTGATCAGTGCATGATCAGCCGCGTGATCAGTGCATGATCAGCCGCGTGATCAGTGCATGATCAGCCACGTGATCAGTGCATGATCAGCCGCGTGATCAGTGCATGATCAGCCGCGTGATCAGTGCATGATCAGTCGCGTGATCAGTGCATGATCAGCACGTGATCAGTGCATGATCATCCGCGTGATCAGTGCATGATCATCATCCGCGTGATCAGTGCATGATCAGCCACGTGATCAGTGCATGATCAGCCGCGTGATCAGTGCATGATCATGCCGCGTGATCAGTGCATGATCAGCCGCGTGATCAGTGCATGATCAGCCACGTGATCAGTGCATGATCAGCCGCGTGATCAGTGCATGATCAGCCGCGTGATCGTGTGCATGATCAGCCCGTGATCAGTGCATGATCAGTGCGTGATCAGTGCATGATCAGCCGCGTGATCAGTGCATGATCAGTCCCAGATCAGTGTGCATGATCAGCCGCGTGATCAGTGCATGATCAGCCACGTGATCAGTGCATGATGATCGTGATCGCGTGATCAGTGCATGATCAGCCACGTGATCGTCAGTGCATGATCAGCGTGTCACGTGATCAGTGCATGATCAGCCGCGTGATCAGTGCATGATCAGCCGCGTGATCAGTGCATGATCAGCCGCGTGATCAGTGCATGATCAGCCACGTGATCAGTGCATGATCGATCGCGTGATCGTGATCAGTGATGATCAGCGCGTGATCAGTGCATGATCAGCCCGCGTGATCAGTGCATGATCAGCCGCGTGATCAGTGCATGATCAGCCGCGTGATCAGTGCATGATCAGCCCGCGTGATCAGTGCATGATCAGCCGCGTGATCAGTGCATGATCAGCCGCGTGATCAGTGCGCGATCAGCCGCGTGATCAGTGCATGATCGTGATCAGTGCGCGATCAGCGTGATCAGTGCATGATCAGCCGCGTGATCAGTGCATGATCAGCCACGTGATCAGTGCATGATCAGCCACGTGATCAGTGCATGATGATCATCACGTGATCGTGATCAGTGCGCGTGATCAGTTCCCGCGTGATCAGTGCGCGATGATCAGTCACGTGATCAGTGCATGATCAGCCACGTGATCGGTGTGCATGATCAGCCGCGTGATCATTTATAGCCACGTGATCCCTGCATGATCAGTCGCGTGATCTGT
>NW_027219554.1:0-4403 GCF_027580195.1 Bos mutus
AAATACTAAAAGGATATTCTCTAGACAGGAAACACAAAAAGCGGTGTATAAATTCAAACCCAAAACAATAAAGTAAATGGCAGCAGGATCATACTTATCAGTAATTACCTTAAATGTAAATGGGTTGAATACCCCAACAAAAAGACAAAGACTGGCTGAATGGATACAAAAACAAGACCCTACATATATTTGTCTACAAGAGACCCACCTCAAAACAGGGGACACATACAGACTGAAAGTGAAGGGCTGGAAAAAGATTTTCCATGCAAATAGGGACCAAAGAAAGCAGGAGTAGCAATACTCATATCAGATAAAATAGACTTTAAAACAAAGGCTGTGAAAAAGAGACAAAGAAGGTCACTACATAATGATCAAAGGATCAATCCAGAAAGAAGATATAACAATTATAAAATATATGCACCCAACAGGGAGCACCACAGTATGTAAGACAAATGCTAACAAGTATGAAAGGAGAAATTAACAATACACAATAATAGTAGGAGACTTTAATACCCCACTCACACCTATGGATAGATCAACTAAACAGAAAATTAACAAGGAAACACAAACTTTAAATGATACAATAGACCAGTTAGACCTAATTGATATCTATAGGACATTTCATCCCAAAACAATGAATTTCACCTTTTTCTCAAGCGCACACATGGAACCTTCTCCAGGATAGATCACATCCTGGGCCATAAATCTAGCCTTAGTAAATTCAAAAAATAGAAATCATTCAAGCATCTTTTCTGACCACAATGCAGTAAGATTAGATCTCAATTACAGGAGAAAAACTATTAAAAATTTCAACATATGGAGGCTGAACAACACGCTGCTGAATAACCAACAAATCACAGAAGAAATAAAAAAAGAAATCAAAATATGCATAGAAGTGAATGAAAATGAAAACACAACAACCCAAAACCTGTAGGACACTGTAAAAGCAGTCCTAAGGGAAAGTTCATAGCAATAGAGGCATACCTCAAGAAACAAGAAAAAAGTCAAATAAATAACCTAACTCTACACCTAAAGCAACTAGAAAAGGAAGAAATGAAGAACCCCAGGGTTAGTAGAAGGAAAGAAATCTTAAAAATTAGGGCAGAAATAAATGCAAAAAGAAACAAAAGAGACCATAGCAAAAATCAACAAAGCCAAAAGCTGGTTCTTTGAAAGGATAAATAAAATTGACAAACCATTAGCCAGACTCATCAAGAAACAAAGGGAAAAAATCAAATTAATAAAATTAGAAATGAAAATGAAGAGATCACAACTGACAACATAGAAATACAAGGATCATAAGAGACTACTATCAACAATTATATGCCAATAAAATGGACAACGAGGAAGAAATGGACAAATTCTTAGAAAAGTACAACTTTCCAAAACTGGACCAGGAAGAAATAGAAAATCTTAACAGACCCATCACAAGCACAGAAAGTGAAACTGTAATCAAAAATCTTCCAGCAAACAAAAGCCCAGGTCCAGCGGCTTCACAGCTGAATTCTACCAAAAATTTAGAGAAGAGCTAACACCTATCCTGCTCAAACTCTTCCAGAAAATTGCAGAGGAAGGTAAACTTCCAAACTCATTCTATGAGGCCACCATCACCCTAATACCAAAACCTGACAAAGATCCACAAAAAAAAAAACTACAGGCCAATATCACTGATGAACATAGATGCAAAAATCCTTAACAAAATTCTAGCAATCAGAATCCAACAACACATTAAAAGATCATACACCATGACCAAGTGGGCTTTATCCCAGGGATGCAAGGATTCTTCAATATCCACAAATCAATCAATGTAATACACCACATTAACAAATTGAAAAATAAAAACCATATGATTATCTCAATAGATGCAGAAAGCCTTTGACAAAATTCAACATCCATTTATGATAAAAACTCTCCAGAAAGCAGGAATAGAAGGAACATACCTCAACATAATAAAAGCTATATATGACAAACCCACAGCAAACATTATGAACAAGACAAAGGGTGCCCACTTTCACCATTACTATTCAACATAGTTTTGGAAGTTTTGTACAGCAATCAGAGCAGAAAAAAGAAATAAAGGAATCAAATTGGAAAAGAAGAAAGTAAAACTCTCACTATTTGCAGATGACATGATCCTCTACATAGAAAACCTAAAGACTCCACCAGAAAATTACTAGAACTAATCAATGATTATAGTAAAGTTGCAGGATATAAAATCAACACACAGAAATCCCTTGCATTCCTATACACTAATAATGAGAAAAAACAGAAGAGAAATTAAAGAAACAATTCCATTCACCATTGCAATGGAAAGAATAAAATACTTAGGAATATATCTACCTAAAAAAACTAAAGACCTATATATAGAAAACTATAAAACACTGGTGAAAAGAAATCAAAGAGGACACTAATAGATGGAGAAATATACCATGTTCATGGATTGGAAGAATCAATATAGTGAAAATGAGTATACTACCCAAAGCAATTTATAGATTCAATGCAATCCCTATCAAGCTACCAACAGTATTCTTCACAGAGCTAGAACAAATAATTTCACAATTTTATGGAAATACAAAAAACCTCGAATAGCCAAAGCGATCTTGAGAAGAAGAATGGAACTGGAGGAATCAACCTACCTGACTTCAGGCTCTACTACAAAGCCACAGTTATCAAGACAGTATGGTACTGGCACAAAGACAGAAATATTGATCAATGGAACAAAATAGAAAGCCCAGAGATAAATCCCACACATATGGACACCTTATCTTTGACAAAGGAGGCAGAATATACAATGGATTAAAGACAATCTCTTTAACAAGTGGTGCTGGGAAATCTGGTCAACCACTTGTAAAAAGAATGAAACTAGAACACTTTCTAACACCATACACAAAAATAAACTCAAAATGGATTAAAGATCTAAGCGTAAGACCAGAAACTATAAAACTCCTAGAGGAGAACATAGGCAAAACACTCTCTGACATACATCACAGCAGGATCCTCTATGACCCACCTCCCAGAATATTGGAAATAAAAGCAAAAATAAACAAATGGGACCTAATTAACCTTAAAAGCTTCTGCACATCAAAGGAAACTATTAGCAAGGTGAAAAAGACAGCCTTCAGAATGGGAGAAAATAATAGCAAATGAAGCAACTGACAAACAACTAATCTCAAAAATATACAAGCAACTCCTACAGCTCAACTCCAGAAAAATAAATGACCCAATCAAAAAATGGGCCAAAAGAACTAAATAGACATTTCTCCAAAAAGACATACAGATGGCTAACAAACACATGAAAAGATGCTCAACATCACTCATTATCAGAAATGCAAATCAAAACCACTATGAGTACCAGGAATGCAAACTAGTACAGCCACTATGGAGAACAGTGTGGAATTCCTTAAATCTCCCCTTCCCCCAGGGTGTGTGACTGTGTGTGTGTGTGTGTGTGTGTTGTGTTCACACAGTGGAGTCACTCGGGATCTTGCTTCAGATGTGTAAGCTCCCCCTTCCATTAAACTGACATCTCTGTCACTGACTCCAGGCTCTTTCTTAGTCTTGAAGCTGAGCAAGCATAGGGATCTAGGCCTGCAGGGTGCAGCCCCACATGCTATCAAGCAGATCATGTCTTTTAGGGGCTTCAGGTAGCCACTCTTCAGTTGGGGGCAAAGGCAGGAGGACAAGCTCCCCCTGGACTAGCCAACATCCTTCTTGTTCTCATCCTAGACCCACCAGAAGGGGAGCCTAGAATTTCTGTTGGTTGGCCTGTCTATCTTCTAAGTTCTGACCAGTCAGTGGAGTGACAGAAGTGCTACAGAGAAAACTGATTGCTCTGAAATGGAGCATTCGTCGTGGCAATTCAGTGACTTTCTCCATGTGACTCTTAAGTCCACTAGGCAAAACATGTCCCTGCACTGCGTGCACAGAGGATGGCTCCAAACTCATTTAAAGGATGCTCCAGAGCCACCCATGCCAATGGTGATAGGTAGATGCAAAGTGGTAGCTTCTGGTGGGTACCCTCCAAAGTAGGGATACAAACATGGCTTTCTAGTGAGAGACTGGGTTGGTGTCAAGTCCTTAGACCCAGAAAATTTCCTTGATGATTTTGGTAACAGTGGTTGGCACAGCTGGGGTACAATTGCAAAGGCAGTATTATGCCACATGAATAATAGGATTCTTTACTCTTAGAATTTTCCCCTAATCCCAGTTTGATTGTGAGGTTTCCTGAGAAACATGGCTCCTACAGCAAAGCGGTATGAGTGGCAACTCAAGATTGGCTTGGGCTGTGTGGTCAGGTACATAAAGACTTCATTTGTAAAAGTGTCCATTAGTCCACACAGACCAACAGTGGACCCTACACAAAGCATATGACCCAAAAGTAACAAACCTTATGCATGTATGCA
>NW_027219555.1:0-5332 GCF_027580195.1 Bos mutus
GGAAGATTCCTGGGTGAAGATGGGCCCCCCACTCAGTTTTTTGACGGGGAAACCCCCTAAAAAAGAGGAGCATGGTGGGCTACAGTCCACGGGTTCCAAAAATCGGCCGACTTTAGCATGGAAAACGGAACGTTTTTTAAACCTATAAAAACCCAATTCTTTCGGAAAAAAGTAAACAAATTCAAAACAATCAAAAATTGCGGCATTAGGCCCTCATCCGCCTTCCCAAAGGCAGCAAATTAAAACCCAGGGGGCGGATGGGTGGTTTCGTCCCGGGCCTTTTGGTTTTTCAAACCAAATTTCCCCGGCCTGGGACCTCCACCTCCTCCTCATTGCCGGCTGGGGCTGGCCCCTTTCCTTTTCTTTCCCGCCGGGGGGAAATATGCCCCAAACCGGCCTCCAAGGGGCTCCCGCAGCAACCCCGGGGTTTAGACCCAAGGGAAAACCCCCTTTAACCTCATGCTTGGGGTTTCCCGGGGGATAACTCCTCTCCCTTTTTGGGTATAACCGGAAAAATGCCTTAAAGGCCCTTTTGGGAAACCTGCCAAAATTCCCTCAAAAGTTAAAATTTTAAATTCCCCGGGGTCCCTGTTAAACTCCACCTTCAAGGATCATGGGGGTTTTCCCCCGGTTTGGGAACCCAAAAATCCCACAAAAGTGTAAATTAAAAAATGTAAATTAAAGAAATCCCCCTCAAAGTGCTAAAAAATTTCATTGGGTCCCCATCAGAAATTTGAAGCAGGTTTTGGGGGGAACGTCCACCCCGGTCTGTTCCCGGGAAGGTAAAAACTTGAAAATCAGACAAAAATTTAAAAAACAGCCCACGGGGCCAGCGGGGACCCCCGGGGAAAAAGTCAACACGTGGGAAACCCCCTTTTTTTCCCCGGTTTTTTCCCACTTTCAGGCTAAAAGGTGCTCCCCTTTTTTTTCAAACCCCTTTAAATGGACCAAAAGGGGTTAAAAAATTTCCCAAAAAAAGTTAAAAAAGAAACTAAAAAGCAAACATAAATTAAAAAAAGCAGGGGGGGAAAAAAAGCCCCGTCAAAAAATCTCCAGGCTCCCTAGGATCTCTGCCCCTCCCGGGAAAAAGGGGCCATCCCCCCAAAACCACACAGACCCCCCCTCGGGCCGGCCTTCCCCCCTCGAAATGGGAGGCCCAGGGAGAGAACCCGGGAATCCAAGCCCCTTTGGGCCCGGGGGCTTTGAAAAAACCCAAAAAATAAATTTCAACAAAATGGAAAAAGGGGAAATTTTTAAGGAAAGTGGAGGCCCCGAATGAAAAAAAAAAACTACAAGGCCCCGGCTTTATGTTCCTCTGGGGAAAAAAGGGGGGTAGGGGCCCCAAAAACCCTCTTTTGCCCGATCCCCAAAACCACCAGTCATTCAATCCCCCTTAAAAGTTAAATTTTTGTTATATTGCCACCCCAATTTTTCGTGCATGGGGCCCTCCCGTGGTGGCATCAAAAAGAACCCCCAAATCCCGTTCTTCTATTTTTTTTTGGAGAATAAAAAATCCCGGGCTACTATCCCCACCAAAATCCCGGTGTTCCCCGAACAAATGCCCCCTTATGAGGGATGCAGTAGACATGTGTAGCCCCTTAGGGGGTATGCCCCCGCGTAACCCTAAGGGAATTTTCATTAAAAACTGGACACACGGTTTTGCCTGAAAATGGGGGAAAATTTTTGGGGTTTAGCCGTTCTGTTAGGGCTGACTCTCTGGCTGAACCTCCCGGCCCCAAAATTCCTCCGGGGCCCCTTTAAACCCTTTGCAGGAGGGAAGGGGGTTAAGGGGCCCTTTCCCTTTCTGCCCGGACGGGCCCCTAAGCTCAGTCCATGGTTTTGACTTCTCCAGCCAGTGTTTCCCCTTCTTGTGGGGCCCCCCCCCCTTCCCCCATTCAACAACTCCGCCTCCTTAAAAGGGAAACCTGCTGGGGGCGATCCTGCCCCTGGGGCCCAAAAACCCTGGCCGGCAGGGACCAACCCAAAAAAATAAACCTTAGCCCAATGCCGGCCCGGGGGAAGGGGGGAAACCCCCCCAGGCCCCCGCCCGGTGCTCTCCCCAGGCGCTCTTTCTTCCCCGGGCGTGGGCCGAGGGCCCCAAAAACCCTTTTAGTCTTGGGGCCGCCCTTTTGGGGGGTTTCAGCGTGGAATAACGCCAAAGGGGGGCCCCTTTTCGACCCTCCTCGGGAAGGGGAGCCACTCGGGGGAACCTTTTTTAGTTGGAAAACCTCCCACCAGCCATCCCCCCCCAAACTCACCCACCCACCCCACTCCCCAAAACACACTTCCCCACCCACCCTCTTTCCCACGGTTCTCCCCCTTGACCATGCCAAAACCTTTTTGACCCCAAAACAAGAGAAGGGTGTTGCACTTTTTCCCGGGAGCCCCGAACCCGGGGGCCCCTTTGGGCCAAAAGGGCTCCCTGGCCCAAAAGGGGGCTGGGCTCAGGTCCTGTCAAGGGGGCAGAGGGGGGGGAGGGGGGGTCAAAAAAAACAACCTTGGTGTGGGTGCAAAGGGGAAAAGGTTCCCACAGTTCCCGGCCCCCGCAAACGCGTTTTTGGGGGCGGGTCCGGGCAGAAACCCGTATAAACTCCTTAAAACCCCCCACCTGGGAATTGGGGTCTTCTAAAAAGAGCTTCTGCCCCCTCCCCCCAAACAAACCTCCCGTGAAAGGGTTTTGAAAAACAGCCTGAACTCGGGGGTCCCCCCGAACCCACTCAGCTGAGGGGGACTCACCACGCCCGGGTGCCCCCCCCTCTCACCCCGGGGCTTGGGGGGCCCCCCTTTCCCAAATCCCTCACCGGGCTGGCCCAAAGGGCTTGGGCCCAACCCCCCCAGGGCCCCTGGGCCCCCGGGGGGTAAAGGGGCATTCAACCTGCTTGAACTTTTCCCTCTTTGGGCCCCACCCTTGGGGGCCCGAGCCTCCCTTTTGGGGGGGGCAGGGGGGAGGTTCAGGGGGGGTCCCTGCCTCGAGCCCGGGCAACCCGGGCCTCCCGAAACCCCCCTGAGTCCCCACCCCTTTGGCCCATACCCCCGGGACTCATGGGGACAGGGGCCCCTTTCCCGGCTCAGCCCAGGCCTTGCTGTCATTTTGGGGGCCTCCCCGGGCCCCAAGGGGGTTGGGGTCCTTTCCCCCATCTCGATTACACACCTGGGGAGACAGGGTACAGTTTGGGGTCCCTCCGGGTTTACCCTGAACCCCGTTCTCTTTTTTTTAAAACTGGGTTCTCTGAGGGTGTTTCTTAAAAAATCAACTTTTGCTTTCAAAAAAAAATGAAAGGGCACTGTGTAACTTTACAGATAAAATCTTCATTTTCCTTAAAAGGGGAAACGGGAAAGGGGAAAGACAAAAGTCATTTTCAACTGAAAAAAAACCACACATGACCATGTCACAGAATACAGATCACTAACCTCCCTCCCCCAGCCTGCCTCCACCAACAGCTAAAGCCCGACAAGGCCTGCCCTGGGCACTGGGGGCCAGGAAACCGGCCCTCCTCTGTCCCCAGGCCCGTGGCCGCCTGCTCCACCCCCAGTTCCACTGCTTCAGCCAGGAAAACTGGGACTCTGACCAAGCACACCAGGTACAAACAAAGGACCCTGTTCTTGTTTCCTGTATCAAATTACAGTCAGACAATTCTGTGACTTTTACATGCAGCTTCAGATGACAAAAGGGCCCCCCAGGTGTCTCACTTCCAGTGACAGGCTAAGCATCTTTAGCCCAGCCTCCCAAAAAGGCTGAAAAGCTAAATAAGGTTTAAAGGGTCCTTTAAAGCAGCCCAATCAGATTTCAAACAAGCGAAGCTCAGTGGGAGGCTGGAGACTAGAAGGCGCTGCGTTCCCTCAGAGCATCTGAGCAAAGCTGACTCTGTGAAAAAGGAAAAAGTCAGCAGAGGGCTGCTAACACAGCTCGAGGGTTCCTTGGGCTGGGGAGACAAGTCGCGGGCCGGGTGTCAGTCGGATGTCAACTGCCCCTCTCCCCAAAACCCGGCTGGGCTGACTATCAGTCACCTCTGGTGCTCAGGAGAGGCGGTGAAGCTTAAGCGGGAAACAGCGAGGGCTGGAGGCCCCCAGGCTTCAGCTGGGCGCTGGAAAGCCCCTCCTGGGGTCAGGGAGAGAGGAGTGAAGGCTGCTGAGACGGCCCAAGCCCAGGCCTCAGATCCCTCAGGCCTAGTGAACAGACACTCTGTCCCCTGGAGTTTTCGTCAGAGAAACTCTGAAAGCGCATCATCAGAACCTCGGGTTTTATTTTACCAACCAACACCAAAGAAAGGGTGTCAACAAACAGGAAAGAAAAAGAACGAAAGACCCAGTAGAGATATTTTCAGCGTATCAAAAGGTATCACAGAAATCAGATGCAAATGTCACCTGTTTAAAAATAATGACAAAGGAAAAATTTCAAATCAAAACAATCTAGAACTTTACAATAACAGGACTGATTAGACTCAGTCTCTGGGCTAAATCAGGTTTGGTGTAGCTGAAGAGCGATCAGTGAACTGAAGGGCGGATGGGTTTCAATATTTTAGGGAAAAGGGGTGAATGTATTGAAAGGAACTGTTGAAAAAATGTTTTAAAAACTATAAATGGACCTCTCTTGGGAAGAAAAAGGGAATAAGAAATGCTCCAGGGTTGAACTAAACCTCTTGTATTTAGTGAAAGGAAGTGAAAAAAACAGCATAAATCAACATTCAAAATGAATCATGCATCACTTCATCACTTCATGGATAAATGGGAAACAGTGGGAAACAGGACACTTTTTTTCTTGGCTCAAATTCCTTCAGATGGTGAAATTAAAAGAATGCATTCGAAGGGAAAACCCGACAAATCAGACATTAAAAGCGAGCATTACTCTAGCAGGGTTTATTAGTCAAGCTATGGTTTTCAGTAGTCAGTATGGATGTGAGTTGGCCATGGAAGGCTGGGAAACCAAAAAATCAATGCTTCTGAACTGGGAGTTGGAAGAGCTCTTGAGGCACCATGGACTACAGGAAAATCCCAAACAGTCAGTCAATCCCATGCAAATCAGTCCCGAATATTATTGGAAGATGGACTACTCAAAACAGCACCATGCAAAAAAGTCTTTTGGGAAAAAACCCGATGATGGGAAAACTAAAGGAGGAGGAGAAAAAGGGGGCGAGGGTGGGGCTGGTTGGATGGGATCCCCCTCATGGACGAGCGAGAAACTCCCCGGTGGTGATGACAGAAAACCCCCTGCGTTTTGGGTTACAACGGCCTAAGGGGCGACTGAACGCTACAGGGAACGGGGGAGTTGGTTTTAGATCAGACCATTAGTCAAAAAAGAAAACCAATTGGTTTTTAACAGTCAAGGGTAAGG
>NW_027219556.1:0-6013 GCF_027580195.1 Bos mutus
CACTGATCGCGTGGCTGATCATGCACTGATCACGTGGCTGATCATGCACTGATCACGTGGCTGATCATGCACTGATCACGTGGCTGATCATGCACTGATCACGTGGCTGATCATGCACTGATCACGTGGCTGATCATGCACTGATCGCGTGACTGATCATGCACTGATCACGTGGCTGATCATGCACTGATCACGTGATCTGATCATGCACTGATCACGTGGCTGATCATGCACTGATCGTGGCTGATCATGCACTGATCACGTGACTGATCATGCACTGATCACGTGGCTGATCATGCACTGATCCGTGACTGATCATGCACTGATCACGTGACTGATCATGCACTGATCACGTGGCTGATCATGCACTGATCACGTGGCTGATCATGCACTGATCACGTGTGCTGATCATGCACTGATCGTGGCTGATCATGCACTGATCACGTGGCTGATCATGCACTGATCACGTGGCTGATCATGCACTGATCACGTGGCTGATCATGCACTGATCACGTGGCTGATCATGCACTGATCACGTGGCTGATCATGCACTGATCACGTGGCTGATCATGCACTGATCACGTGGCTGATCATGCACTGATCACGTGGCTGATCATGCACTGATCTCGTGACTGATCATGCACTGATCACGTGGCTGATCATGCACTGATCACGTGGCTGATCATGCACTGATCACGTGGCTGATCATGCACTGATCACGTTGCTGATCATGCACTGATCACGTGGCTGATCATGCACTGATCACGTGGCTGATCATGCACTGATCACGTGGCTGATCATGCACTCTTCACGTGCCTGATCATGCACTGATCACGTGGCTGACCATGCACTGATCACGAAGCTGATCATACACTGATCACGTGACTGTGCATGCACTGATCACGTGGCTGATCATGCACTGATCACGTGGCTGATCATGCACTGATCACGTGGCTGATCATGCACTGATCACGTGGCTGATCATGCACTGATCACGTGGCTGATCATGCACTGATCACGTGGCTGATCATGCACTGATCACGTGGCTGATCATGCACTGATCACGTGACTGATCATGCACTGATCACGTGGCTGATCATGCACTGATCGTGGCTGATCATGCACTGATCACCGTGGCTGATCATGCACTGATCACGTGGCTGATCATGCACTGATCACGTGGCTGATCATGCACTGATCACGTGGCTGATCATGCACTGATCACGTGGCTGATCATGCACTGATCGCGTGACTGATCATGCACTGATCACGTGGCTGATCATGCACTGATCACGTGGCTGATCATGCACTGATCACGTGGCTGATCATGCACTGATCGCGTGGCTGATCATGCATGATTACTGATCACGTGACTGATCATGCACTGATCGTGGCTGATCATGCACTGATCACGTGGCTGATCATGCACTGATCACGTGGCTGATCATGCACTGATCACGTGGCTGATCATGCACTGATCGCGTGCTGATCATGCACTGATCATGCACTGATCACGCACTGATCACGTGGCTGATCATGCACTGATCACGTGACTGATCATGCACTGATCACGTGGCTGATCATGCACTGATCACGTGGCTGATCATGCACTGATCGCGTGGCTGATCATGCACTGATCACGTGGCTGATCATGCACTGATCACGTGGCTGATCATGCTCATGATCACGTGCACTGATCGTGGCTGCACATGACTGATCGTGGCTGATCATGCACTGATCACGTGGCTGATCATGCACTGATCACGTGGCTGATCATGCACTGATCACGTGGCTGATCATGCACTGATCGCGTGGCTGATCATGCACTGATCACGTGGCTGATCATGCACTGATCACGTGGCTGATCATGCACTGATCACGTGGCTGATCATGCACTGATCACGTGGCTGATCATGCACACTGATCGTGGCTGATCATGCACTGATCACGTGGCTGATCATGCACTGATCACGTGGCTGATCATGCACTGATCACGTGGCTGATCATGCACTGATCACGTGGCTGATCATGCACTGATCACGTGGCTGATCATGCACTGATCACGTGGCTGATCATGCACTGATCACGTGACTGATCATGCACTGATCACGTGGCTGATCATGCACTGATCACGTGGCTGATCATGCACTGATCACGTGACTGATCATGCACTGATCACGTGGCTGATCATGCACTGATCACGTGGCTGATCATGCACTGATCACGTGGCTGATCATACACTGATGGCTGATCATGCACTGATCGTGGCTGATCATGCACTGATCACGTGGCTGATCATGCACTGATCACGTGGCTGATCATGCACTGATCACGTGGCTGATCATGCACTGATCACGTGGCTGATCATGCACTGATCACGTGGCTGATCATGCACTGATCACGTGGCTGATCATGCACTGATCACGTGGCTGATCATGCACTGATCACGTGGCTGATCATGCACTGATCACGTGGACTGATCATGCACTGATCACGTGCTGATCATGCACTGATCACGTGGCTGATCATGCACTGATCGCGTGGCTGATCATGCACTGATCACGTGGCTGATCATGCACTGATCACGTGGCTGATCATGCACTGATCACGTGGCTGATCATGCACTGATCACGTGGCTGATCATGCACTGATCACGTGGCTGATCATGCACTGATCACGTGGCTGATCATGCACTGATCACGTGGCTGATCATGCACTGATCACGTGGCTGATCATGCACTGATCACGTGGCTGATCATGCACTGATCACGTGACTGATCATGCACACTGATCACGTGGCTGATCACTGATCACTGATCATGCACTGATGGCGTGACTGATCATGCACTGATCACGTGGCTGATCATGCACTGATCACGTGGCTGATCATGCACTGATCACGTGGCTGATCATGCACTGATGATCACGTGGCTGATCATGCACTGATCGTGGCTGATCATGCACTGATCACGTGGCTGATCATGCACTGATCACGTGGCTGATCATGCACTGATCACGTGGCTGATCATGCACTGATCACGTGGCTGATCATGCACTGATCACGTGGCTGATCATGCACTGATCACGTGGCTGATCATGCACTGATCGTGGCTGATCATGCACTGATCACGTGGCTGATCATGCACTGATCACGTGGCTGATCATGCACTGATCACGTGGCTGATCATGCACTGATCACGTGGCTGATCATGCACTGATCACGTGCTGATCATGCACTGATCACGTGACTGATCATGCACTGATCACGTGGCTGATCATGCACTGATCACGTGGCTGATCATGCACTGATCACGTGGCTGATCATGCACTGATCACGTGGCTGATCATGCACTGATCACGTGGCTGATCATGCACTGATCACGTGGCTGATCATGCACTGATCACGTGGCTGATCATGCACTCATCGTGGCTGATCATGCACTGATCACGTGGCTGATCATGCACTGATCGATCGTGGCTGATCATGCACTGATCGTGGCTGATCATGCACTGATCACGTGACTGATCATGCACTGATCACGTGGCTGATCATGCACTGATCACGTGGCTGATCATGCACTGATCACGTGGCTGATCATGCACTGATCACGTGGCTGATCATGCACTGATCACGTGGCTGATCATGCACTGATCACGTGCTGATCATGCACTGATCACGTGGCTGATCATGCACTGATCACGTGGCTGATCATGCACTGATCATGCACTGATCACGTGGCTGATCATGCACTGATCACGTGGCTGATCATGCACTGATCACGCCTGACTGATCATGCACTGATCACGTGGCTGATCATGCACTGATCACGTGGCTGATCATGCACTGATCACGTGACTGATCATGCACTGATCACGTGGCTGATCATGCACTGATCACGTGGCTGATCATGCACTGATCGCGTGGCTGATCATGCACTGATCACGAAGCTGATCATGCACTGATCACGTGACTGATCATGCACTGATCACGTGGCTGATCATGCACTGATCGTGGCTGATCATGCACTGATCACGTGGCTGATCATGCACTGATCACGTGGCTGATCATGCACTGATCGCGTGGCTGATCATGCACTGATCACGTGGCTGATCATGCACTGATCACGTGACTGCTGATCATGCACTGATCACGTGGCTGATCATGCACTGATCACGTGGCTGATCATGCACTGATCACGTGGCTGATCATGCACTGATCACGTGGCTGATCATGCACTGATCACGTGGCTGATCATGCACTGATCACGTGGCTGATCATGCACTGATCACGTGGCTGATCATGCACTGATCACGTGGCTGATCATGCACTGATCACGTGGCTGATCATGCACTGATGGCTGATCACGCACTGATCTGATCATGATCACTGATCACGTGGCTGATCATGCACTGATCGCGTGGCTGATCATGCACTGATCACGTGGCTGATCATGCACTGATCATCGTGGCTGATGCATGCATGCACTGATCACGTGGCTGATCATGCACTGATCACGTGGCTGATCATGCACTGATCACGTGGCTGATCATGCACTGATCACGTGACTGATCATGCACTGATCACGTGACTGATCATCACTGATCACGTGCGTGCTGATCATGCACTGATCACGTGGCTGATCATGCACTGATCACGTGGCTGATCATGCACTGATCACGTGACTGATCATGCACTGATCACGTGGCTGATCATGCACTGATCGCGTGGCTGATCATGCACTGATCACGTGGCTGATCATGCACTGATCACGTGACTGATCATGCACACTCATCGATGCGTGGCTGATCATGCACTGATCACGTGGCTGATCATGCACTGATCACGTGGCTGATCATGCACTGATCACGTGGCTGATCATGCACTGATCACGTGGCTGATCATGCACTGATCACGTGGCTGATCATACACTGATCACGTGGCTGATCATGCACTGATCACGTGGCTGATCATGCACTGATCATCATGCACTGATCACGTGGCTGATCACTGATCGTGGCTGATCATGCACTGATCGTGGCTGATCATGCACTGATCACGTGGCTGATCATGCACTGATCACGTGGCTGATCATGCACTGATCACGTGGCTGATCATGCACTGATCGCTGATCACGTGGCTGATCATGCACATCACTGATCGTGGCTGATCATGCACTGATCACGTGGCTGATCATGCACTGATCACGTGGCTGATCATGCACTGATCACGTGGCTGATCATGCACTGATCACGTGGCTGATCATGCACTGATCACCGTGGCTGATCATGCACTGATCACGTGGCTGATCATGCACTGATCACGTGGCTGATCATGCACTGATCACGTGGCTGATCATGCACTGATCACGTGGCTGATCATGCACTGATCACGTGGCTGATCATGCACTGATCACGTGACTGATCATGCACTGATCACGTGGCTGATCATGCACTGATCACGTGGCTGATCATGCACTGATCACGTGGCTGATCATGCACTGATCACGTGGCTGATCATGCACTGATCACGTGGCTGATCATGCACTGATCCGTGCTGATCATGCACTGATCACGTGGCTGATCATGCACTGATCACGTGGCTGATCATGCACTGATCGCGTGGCTGATCATGCACTGATCACGTGGCTGATCATGCACTGATCACGTGGCTGATCATGCACTGATCACTGGCTGATCATGCACTGATCCGTGACTGATCATGCACTGATCACGTGACTGATCATGCACTGATCACGTGCCTGATCATGCACTGATCACGTGGCTGATCATGCACTGATCGTGGCTGATCATGCATGCTGATCATGCACTGATCGCGTGACTGATCATGCACTGATCACGTGGCTGATCATGCACTGATCACGTGACTGATCATGCACTGATCACGTGGCTGATCATGCACTGATCGTGGCTGATCATCCGTGCTGATCATGCTGATCACGTGGCTGTCATGCAATCACGTGACTGATCATGCATTCATCACTTGGCTATCATG
>NW_027219557.1:0-3679 GCF_027580195.1 Bos mutus
TGCGCACTGATCGCGTGGCTATCATGCACTGATCACGTGACTGCGCATGCACTGATAGCGTGGCTGTTCGGGCACCGATCACGTGTTTATCAGGCGGTGATCAGTGACTGACAGGCGCTGATCATGGGACTGTGCGCGCACTGATCACGTGGCTGATCGGGAACTGACCACCTGACTGCGCATGCAGTGATCACGTGGCTGGTCGTTCACTGATCACGTGTTTATCATCACGGTGATCACGTGACTGAGGCGCTGATCACGTGACTGTGCCGTCAGTGATCACGTGGCTGATCATGCACTGATATCGTGACTGAGCATGCACTGATCATGTGCGGGGCGGGGAGGCATTCCACTCTGGACAAGGTCATGAGGAAGGAGGCCCGGCATACGCAAATGCGGGATCAAGCCTCAGGAGTCCACCCGGATATTCTCGAGCATCTCCCCAAAAAAACCAGAGTCTGCCTACCTTCTTGTTTGTGCTCTCACCTCTGATTTCACTGGGGCTGTCCCCCACCACCATCTCGCTCTCTCTGTCAAAGAGTTAACTTACAGCTCAATTCATAAAGTTCCTTGTCATTTCTTCCCTGTAACTTCCAGCCGAGTCTCCATCTGGGCGCAGGAACCCCTGCGCTTACTAATTATGCCTGGGCTGCTAAGACCCCTCGAGAGAAGGTGTCTAGGGTGAGGCACCTTCCGCTATTCGAGAGGCGCCTGCGGCCCACGTAAGTGGTGCAAACTTCTTGTCTTGAAGTTTGATTGGTCTCCCAGGTAAACCAGCTACTCAGTCTCTTTTTCTCACCGAATTTTCCTACTGAGCTCTCCTCATACTATTATTCTTGATATCTCTGATGAGCATATAAACAGTCGCCTAGGCCATCTCTCCTTGAATACCCTGGATCAGCTGGGGCTGGTCCCGGCACGTGTGATGGCCCGAACAGGGACCTCAGGAGGCAATACTCAAAGAGCTGAGCAGACCCGAACCACGCAATCAGCAGGCAATAAGCATGGAGCTCAGCGGTGAAAAATCATGCTGCTCACCTGGCAATAATCAAGCAGGTGACCAGGCAGGAATCACGCAGCTCAGCTGGCGGTGTCAAGCAGATGAGCCGACAGGAATCACGCAGCTCAGCTGGCAATTGTCATGCAGATGAGCGGCAGGAATCACGCAGCTCAGCAGGCCTGATCACGTGACTCTGCAGGCACTGATCGCGTGGCTGATCAAGTACAGATCACGTGACTGAGCATGCACTGATCACGTGGCTATCATGCACTGATCACGTGACTGCAGGCACTGAAGGCGTTGATCGGGCACTGATCACGTGGCTCATCATGCACTGATCGCGTGTTTATCAGGCGGTGATCAGTGACTGACAGGCGCTGATCGTGGGACTGTGCACGCACTGATCACGTGGCTGATCAGGAACTGACCACCTGACTGCGCATGCAGTGATCACGTGGCTGGTCGTTCACTGATCACGTGTTTATCATCACGGTGATCACGTGACTGAGGCGCTGATCACGTGACTGTGCCGTCAGTGATCACGTGGCTGATCATGCACTGATATCGTGACTGAGCATGCACTGATCATGTGCGGGGCGGTGAGGCATTCCACTCTGGACAAAGGTCATGAGGAAGGAGGCTCGGCATGCGCAAATGCGGGATCGAGCCTCAGGAGTCCACCGGATATTCTCGAGCATCTCCCCCAAAAAACCAGAGTCTGCCTATTTTTATTGCTTTGTGCTCTCACCTCTGATTTCACTGGGGGCTGTCCCCACCACCATCTCGCTCTCTCTCTGTCAAGAGTTAACACAGCTCAATTCATAAAGTTCCTTGTCATTCTTCCTTTAACTTCCAGCTGAGTCTCCATCTGGCGCGGAACCCACCACGGCTTACTAATTATGCCTGGGCTGCTAAGACCCACTCGAGAAGGTGTCTGGGTGAGGCACCTTCGCTATTCGAGAGAGGCGCCTGCGGCCTCGTAAGTGGTGCAAACTTCTTGTCTTGAAGTTTGATTGGTCTCCCGCGTAAACCAAGCTACTCAGTCTCTTTTCTCCACGAAATTTCCTACTGAGCTATCCTTATACTATTATTCTTGATATCTCTGATGAGCATATAAATAGTCGCCTAGGCCATCTCTCCTTCGAATACCCTGGATCAGCTGGGGCTGGTCCCCGGCAGGTGGCGCCCGAACAGGGACCTCAGGAGGCAATACTCAAAGAGCTGAGCAGACACGAACCACGCAATCAGCAGGCAATAAGCATGGAGCTCAGCGGTGACGAATCATAATGAAGCAGGTGACCAGGCAGGAATCACGCTGCTCAGCTGATTGTCAAGCAGATGGCGACAGGAATCACGCAGCTCAGCTGGCGGTGTCATGCAGATGAGCCGGCAGGAATCACGCAGCTCAGCAGGCCCTGATCACGTGACTCTGCAGGCACTGATCACGTGGCTGATCAAGTACAGATCACGTGACTGAGCATGCACTGATCACGTGGCTATCATGCACTGATCACGTGTTTATCAGGCGGTGATCCCGCGTGACTGACACTGATCACGTGGCTCATCATGCACTGATCACGTGTTTATCAGGCGGGGCTCAGTCGACAGGCGCTGATCAGGGGACTGGGCACGCAGTGATCGCGTGGCTGATCAGATACTGACCACCTGACTGCGCATGCAGTGATCACGTGGCTGATCGTTCACTGATCACGTGTTTATCATACGGTGATCACGTGACTGAGGCGCTGATCAGGTGACTGGGCAGTCAGTGATCACCTGGCTGATCATGCACTGATATCGTGACTGAGCATGCACTGATCATGTGCCGGGAGCCGGTGAGGCATTCCACTCTGGACAAAGGTCATGAGGAAGGAGGCCCGGCATACGCAAATGCGGGATCGAGCCTCAGGAGTCCACCCGGATATTCTCGAGCATCTCCCCCCCAAAAAAACCAGAGTCTGCCTACTTTATTGCTTTGTGCTCTCACCTCTGATTTCACTGGGGGCTGTCCCCCACCACCATCTCGCTCTCTCTGTCAAAGAGTTAACACAGCTCCAATTCATCAAGTTCCTTGTCATTCTTCCCTTTACCTTCCAGCTGAGTCTCCATCTGGGCCTTGGAACCCTGCAGCTTACTAATTATGCCTGGGCTGCTAAGACCCACTCGAGAAGGTGTCTGGGTGTCCACGAATTTTCCTACTAAGCTATCCTCATACTATTATTCTTGGTATCTCTGATGAGCATATAAATAGTCGCCTAGGCCATCTCTCCGCCGAATACCTGGATCAGCTGGGGCTGGTCCGGGCAGGTGGCGCCCGAACAGGGACCTCGGGAGGCAATACTCAAAAGCTGAGCTGACCCGTACCAGCAATCAGCAGGCAATAAGCATGGGCTCAGCAGGCAATCGTGCTGCTGGGCAATAATCAGCAGGTGACCAGGCGGGAATCATGCAGCTCAGCTGGCAATTTTCAAGCAGATGAGCGACAGGAGTCAGGCAGCTCAGCTGGCAATTGTCATGCGGATGAGCGGATGGAATCACGCAGCTCAGCAGGCCTGATCACGTGACTCTGCAGGCACTGATCACGTGGCTGATCAAGTACAGATCACGTGACTGAGCATGCACTGATCGTGGCTATCATGCACTGACGTGACCGCATGCACTGATAGCGTGGCGGCACTG
>NW_027219558.1:0-5588 GCF_027580195.1 Bos mutus
ATCATGGATTGATCGTGTCTGATCATCATACGATCACCTAAATAATTAGCCTGATCACAGGGCAGTCCTGCACTGATACGGGTATCAGGCACTGAAACCAAACATATGACTACATGACTGTGCAAGAACTGATTAAGGAGGGAAAATACACTGCCAAAAGGGCAGATAAGCACCGACCCGTTTCCAATCATGCCTGATCACGTGGCTGATCATGCACCGATCACGGGTTTATCGCAAATAACCTGGCTATCATACACTGATCCCCGGGCTGATTGCACTGATCACGGGGCTGATCATGCACTGATTCCGGTTTCTGGCGCAAGACCCGGAAACTGATCCCACTTAAAAACGGGCTGTGCCCGAGGGCGACTGGGGCCGTCACGGGGTAAATGCACCGATCATGTGGCTGATCATACACCACCAACCCGGGCTGATCATCCACGATCTGAAGCTGATCCTAGGGCGATCCCCGTGATTAGCACCGATCACGGGCTGATCCGGGACCGACCAAGCCGATCATATCCGTCACGTGGGCTTTCATGCACTGATCCCCGTGACTAAGTTCCGGGTACGAGGCTGATCGCACTGATCACATGGGCCGATCGCCACTGATCACGGGCTGTTTATACCGATCACGGGCTGATAAACCACTTGGCCCAAAATTTCTGATAATGCCCCCTCCCCGGGCCCAAATGCACTGATCACGAAACTGATCATACACTGACTCTGATGCCCCCGATCACGGGTGTTTCCCGTCCGTTGGAGAATGCACTGATCACGTGGGGTGATCATACACTGATCCCTGGCTGATCATGCACGATCACGTGGCTGATCAGGGACTGATCCGGGGGCACAAATACCGAAAGGTCGGGTCAATAACCGAACACGTGACTGATCAGGGAGGATCTCTGGGCCCGATCGGCCCCTGATCCGGTCTGATCATCCACCGGGGTCTGAAGCTGATCCCAGACTGATCCGTGGTTCCGGGACCGATCCGGGTCTGATCATGCCGATAAGCAACCCGATCATGCACTGAAGCGGGCTGACCCGGGAATTTATCCCAAACTGATTATACTGATCCCGTGACTTTTGCATGCACTGGGGTAACGTGGCTGATCATGCCTGATCACGAGGCTGATTGCCCGATCACATGGTTTATCATACACGATCACGGCCTGATCAGCACTAACCCCGGCCCGAGCATGCACTGATCACGTGGCTGATCAACCGGGTCCGGGGGGATTAGACTGTCGGGCTATCCAAATGACCGGGATGACGAAACAGGCCATGATCCGTTTATATCATGCACCGACCGTGGCTATCCTCCTGGGTTATATGACTGAGCATGCCTGACTGGGTCATTCCGATACGTGGGTATTTGCACCGTTGATGTGGCTGATCATGCACTGATTGGGTTTTTACCGGGGACCCCATCACGGGGTGATCTTCCCCCGATCACCCGGCTGATCATGCACTGAATAAAGCTGACCCACTGATCACGGACTGTCATGCACGATAACGGCTGATCATGCACTAATCCCCCGGGGGTGATCCTACCAATTCACGGCCCCATCCGGGACCATCCCTGACCGATCCTGCACCGACCCCCTGGCTACCCGGGATTGATCCGTGGGATCAAAACTGATCCCCGTAACGATCATGCACTGATCACCCCCTGGGGCATTCGGTCCCTGGGTGATCTTGCACTGACGGATTGATCCGGGGAAAGAAGGCGGACTGATCCGGGACTAATCACATGGGGTCTCGCACTGGGTCCGGGGGACCGCATCCAGTGATCTCGGGATGATCAAAACTGATCACGTGGCTGATCAGGGAAATGGTCACGGGATTGGGGCATATAGTGATCCGGGGTTTAAATTGCGATCCGGGTTTTTGATCGTCCTTTTACTGGGGAATCGCACTAATCACCTGACCCTTACTGACCGTAACGGAGGGCAATGGGCCCTGGCTTCATTGGGGGATCACGGGGTGATCATGCACTGATCCGGGGGGCTGATGTACCGACCCCGAGCCTTATGCATTGATCCTTGGGTGTCATGCACTGATCCGTGGCTGATCATACACCGACCCGGGGACTGCCAAAGCACTGATCACGTGGCTATCTTTTCGGGGATCACGTCGATCATGCACTGATTACGGGGCTGATCATGCACTGATCCGAGCTTCATGCAAAACACATGGCTACTGCACTGATCCCAAGGGGTGATCATGCACTGATATCATGACCGGGGTCATGCTTTTATTTGGGTATCGCACCGGTCACGGGGCTGATAATGCACCGATTTAAGCTGATCAACGACCCGGACGTGCATGCACTGATCACATGGCTGATCATGCACTGATCCGTTTAAAACCCCAAATGATCCGGGCTAATCAACCCCCCGGGTCACGTGACCGCCCTACCGATCACGTGGGTAATCATACGTGATCACCTGGGGTGATCATGCTTTATCCCGGGGGGATCCCCTTTTTTCATGTGGGGTGATCGCCCCCGGGTCACGTTTGATTATACACTGACCCGGATTTACGAAGATCACGGGCCATCATGCAGTGACCGGCCTGATCATGCATTGATCGTGTCTGATCATCCCCCCGATTGGTTTACCGACTGATCACATGATTCGTACTTTAAAACGGGGGCTGATCATGAACGAAGGGGGCCTGATCAGCAATTTATAGGGGTGATCGTCATCACGAGCTGATATATACCACCCGGATTGGGATGCACTGATAACGGGTCATCATGCCCTTTATCCGGGGGTGGGGTCATGCACTGATCACCCGGGTTGGGTCGCCCGACCCCGGGCCGATCCGGGAACCCCGGCGGGAAAATGCACTGATCACGGGCTGACTGGGGACTGACACGGGGCTGATTATTTCACCGACTGAGAAGCTGTCATTCACTGATCACATGATGGGCATGCCATGATCACGGACTGATCCGGGACGATCCCCACTATTTCCCAAAAGTTAGGGCTGATCATTGGCCCCTTTACAACGGATTTATTTGGTGATAAGCTTATTATAATGCACTGACACCGGGGGGCAAAAAGGGCATTATCATTGACTGATCATGGGACGTCACGGGCTATCATGCACTGTTGGCGGTTACCCGCACTGATCCCGTGACTGATTTGCACTGATCGCGGTTAAATGCATTTATCAAGGCTGGGATGCCGGTCGCTGGCTGATCGGGGACTGATCCTTTGATCATGAACCGATCACGGGCGATCATGCAGTGACCCGGGGCCCCATCCGGGGTTGATCATGTGTCCAATCACTTTTAAATTTATCACCTAAATAATTGGGATTTATGCAGGGCAGTCCTGCATTTACACGGGGCTGATCAGGTTTAAAACCAGCTTTTCCGGGACTGATCCCTACGTGGGCGGTCTGGGTTGGTAAAACCCCCGCCCGCGTGGGCCCGATAAAAACACTGACCCGGCTAATCATGCACTGATTACGGGTGACGCGCAAACCCGTGGCTGACTGCAAAAAAACCGGGGTACCCACTGATCACGGGGCTGATCCGGGACCACCCGGGGTGATTGCACTGGTTTCGTGGTTTATCGCAATGTGGAAGTTTACTACAAATTATCACGTGACGTTTGCTTGGGGCTGATCCGGGACTGATCACGTGGGTAATCCCCTGACCCGGGGGCTGATCATCACTGATCCTTTTCCCGATCATCCACCGATCTGAAGCTGATCCCAGACCGATCACGGATTCGGGGCCAAACACGGGGCTGACCCCCGCACGACATGGGGTGGGTCATATACTGATCCGGACTGGCCGGGACTGATCCGGACTGATCAACCCCCCCTCCCGAGGGGATCCCTTTTTATCACATGGCTGATCTACACCGATCCCCGTTGTTTTGGGAGATCACGGGGTGATTAAAAACTTGTCAAATTCTGGGTAATGCCCGATCACGGCCGGTTGGGCACCGATCAAAGGGGACTCACCCCGACTCCCCCCCCGCCCCCTCCCCGGGGTGATAATGCAATCCGCGGGGGATAAGGGACTGGGTCACGGGCTGATCATACACCGATCACGTGGCTGTTTTGGGGACTGATCCGGGGTGATCAGCACTGATCACGGGGCTGGGCAACACTGAAAGGTGACTGATCATGAATTTAACACGGATTTTCATGCGTGATCCATGCCCGATCATGCACTGATCACGGTCTGGGTCATCCACCGATCTGAAGCTGATCCCAGATGATCACGTGATTCCTTCCTGATCCCGGTCTGACTGGGGGACCGATGGCGGCCTGATCAGGGACTGATCCGGGCTGATCGCACTGATCCCTAGTTGGGCTATTGATCCCGGGCTTGCATGCACGTCCCTGGCTGATCATGCCCGATCCGAGGGATCCGGGACCGATCCCTGGCTAACCCAAAACTGACACGTGCCTGATCCGGGAAATCACGGCAAACATGCACTGATCACGTGGCTGATCATACACTGATCCGGGGGGTGATTACTGATGGGGAACTTATGCACTGGGGTCACATGACTGAGCAGGCCCGGGGTCCGGGTGATCATGCACCCCGTGCACTTTGGCCCCATCGGCCGGCATTCGAGCATGCCCGGGTCATTGACCGACCCGGGACTGATCACGTGGGTACTGGGGACTGTTTCGTGGCTGATCATGCACTGATCCCCGTATCCGGGACTCATCACGGGCTGGGTCATGCCAAACCGCAGGGGATCATGCGGGAAAAAAGCCGACCCCACTGATCACGTGACTGTGCATGACTGATAACCCGGGTGACCGGGGGCCAAACCCGTGGCCATCATGCACTAATCACATTTCCCATCATGCGCCGATCCCCGGGGCGATCGCTGCACTGATCTGGTGGCTATCCGGGATTGATCCCCCGGGGTTTATCATAAAACCGATCCCGTAACGGGTCGGCACCGATCACCTGGCCAATGCCACCGGGGCCCCGAGCTGATCTTTTACCCCGACGTGATTGATCATGAACTAAAAACGGATGATCAGCACCCAATCAACATGGCCCCATGCACGATCATGTGATCGCATCCAGTGAAACTCGGAGGGTATCACTGATCACGTGGCTGATCAGGGGCTTTGGGCAGTGATTGGGGCAAAATGATCATTTTCTGAATTTGCTGATCATTTTTTAAACATGTGGATCAGGGTATCATGAAAAATCACCTGATGCGCATGCACTGACCTTAAATGAAGGGAATGGCACATGGCTACTGGGTGGGGTCCCCGGGGTGACTGCACTGATCATGGACTGGGTTTGACTGACCGTGGGTAATTTTATTGATCACGGCTGTCTGCACTGATCCCCAGGGTGATCGCCGCCGGGTGGGGGGGATCAAAAATGCACTGATGCGGGCTGATCCAAAGTGATCCCGGGGTGATCCGGGGACCGATCATGTGGTTGATCATGCATAATCATGTTGCTTTACTGGGGGCCTGATCAGGGGCTAAAATGCATTTATTACGGGCTGATCGGCACTGATCTCCCCCGCACTGATCACGGGTTTATCATACTGATCACGGGCCCCGATCATGCACCCCATCAC
>NW_027219559.1:0-5762 GCF_027580195.1 Bos mutus
CAGTGTATGATCTGCTTCGTGATCATTGCATGGTCAGCCGCGTGATCAGTGCATGATCAGGCATGTGATCAGTGCATGATCAGTCACGTGATCATTGTATGATCAGCCACGTGATCAGTGCATGATCAGCCCCTTGATCAGTGCATGATCATCCAAATGATCAGTGCATGCAGTCACGTGATCAGTGTATGATCAGCTTCGTGTTCAGTGCATGATCAGCCATGTGGTCAGTGCATGATCAGCCAGGTGATCAGTGCATGATCAGGCACGTGATCAGTGCATGATAAGACACGTGATCAGTGCATGATTGCCATGTGATCAGTGCATGATCAGCCTCGTAATCAGTGCATGATAGCCACCTGATCAGTGCATGATCAGCAACATGATTAGTGCATGATCAACCACATGATCAGTGCATGATCAGCCACGTGATCACTGTATGATCAGCCACGTCATCAGTGCATGTGCAGTCAGGTGATCAGTGTATGATCAGCCACGTGATCAGTGCATGACAGCCAAGTGATCAATGCATAATAGCTACGTGATCAGTGCATGATCAGTCACATGATCAGTGCATGATCATCCACGTGATCACTGCATGATAGCCATGTGCTCATTGCCTACCGTTACATGGTCAGTGCATGCGCAGTCAGGTGATCAGTGCATGATAACCCGCGATCAGCACATGATCAATAACATGATCAGCAATATTCAGACACATGATCACTATATGCTCAATCACGTGACCAGTTCCTGATCAGCCACGTGATCAGTGTATGATCATCCTCGAGATCACTGGATGCGCAGTCACATGATCAGTGCATGAGAGCCATGTGATTAGTGCATGATCAGTCACGTCTTCAGTTCATGATCAATCACTTGATCAGTGCAAGATCAGCTACGTGACCAGTGCATGATAGCCAGGTGATCAGTGCATGATCAGTTACGTGATCAGTGTATGATCAACCACGGGATCAATGCATGATAGCCACCAGATCAGTGCATGATCAGTCACGTGATCAGTGCATGATCGGCAATGTGATTAGTGCATGATCAGCCACGGGATTAGTGCATGATCAGCCAAGTTATCAGTGCATGCACAGTCACGTGATCAGTGTATGATCAGCTTCATATTCAGTGCATGATCAGCCTCGTGATCAGTGCATGATCAGCCACGTGATGAGTGCATGATACGCAACGTGATGAGTGCATGATCAGCCACATGATCAGTGTATGATCAGCCACGTGATCAGTGCATGATCAGCAACGTAATCAGTGCATGCACAGTCACGTGATCAGTGTATGATCAGCTTCGTGATCAGTGCATGATTAGTTACATGATCAATGTATCATTAGCCACGTGATCAGTGCATGATAGCCACGTGACCAGTGCATGATCAGTCAGGAGATCAGTGCATGATCAGCCATGGGATCAGTGCATTATAGCCATGTGATCAGTGCATGATAACTACGTGATCAGTGCATGATCAGCCACGTAATCAGTGCATGATCAGCCACGTGATCACTGTATGATCAGCCACGTGATCAGTGCATGTGCAGTCACGTAATCAGTGTATGATCAGCCAAGTGTTCAGTGCATGATAGACAAGGGATCAATGCTTGATAGCTACGTGATCAGTGCATGCTGAGTCACATGAGCAGTGCATGATCAGCCACGTGGTCAGTGCGTGATAGCCACGTGATCATTGCCTACAATTACGTGATCAGTGCATGTGCAGTCACGTGATTAGTGCATGCGCAGTCACGTGATCAGTGTATGATCAGCCACGTGATCAGTGCATGATACCCACCTGATCAGTTCATGGTAAGCAACGTGATTAGTGCATGATTAGCCACGTGATTAGCGCATGATCTGCCACTTGATCAGTGCATGATCAGGTACGTGATCAGTGCATGATCAGTCACGTGATCAGTGTATGATCAGCCACGGGATCAGTGCATGATAGCCACGTGCCAAGTGCATGTTCAGTCACGAGATCACTGCATGATCAGCCATGGGATCAGTGCATGATAGCCATGTGATCAGTGAATGATTGCTACGTGATCAGTGCATGATCAGCCACGTAATCAGTGCATGATCAGCCACGTGATCACTGTATGATCAGCCACGTGATCAGTGCATGTTCAGTCACGTGATCAGTGTATGATCAGCCATGTGTTCAGTGCATGATAGACAAGTGATCAATGGATGATAGCTACGTAATTAGTTCATGCTCAGTCACATTAGCTGTGCATGATCAGCCACGTGATCAGTGCATGATAGCCACGTGATCAGTGCATGATCAGCCACGTGATCAGTGTATGATCAGCCACGTGATCCGTGCATGATCCGCAACGTGATTAGTGCATGAACACCACGTGTTCAGTGTATGATCAACCACATGATCAGTGCTTGATCAGCCACGTGATCAGTGCATGATCAGTCACGAGATCAGTGCATGATCAGTCACGTGATAAGTGCCTTATCAGGCACGTGATCAGTGCATGATCACGCATGTGATCAGTGCATGATATCCACGTGACCAGTGCAAGATCAGTCATGATATCAGTGCATGATAAGCCATGGGATCAGTGCATGATAGCCATGTGATCAGTGCATGATACGTACGTGATCAGTGCATGATCAGCCACGTGATCACTGTATGATCTGTCACGTGATCAGTGCAGGGACAGTCACGTGATCAGTATATGATCAACTTCGTGATCATTGCATGATCAGCCACGTGGTCAGTGCATGATCAGTCACCAGATCAGTGCATGATCAGTCACATGATAAGTGCCTGATCAGGCACGTGATCACTGCATTATCACCCACGTGATCAGTGCATGATAGCCACGTGACCAGTGCAAGATCAGTCATGATACCAGTGCATGATAAGCCATGGGATCAGTGCATGATAGCCATGTGATCAGTGCATGATAGGTACGCGATCAGTGCATGATCATCCACGTGATCACTGTATGATCAGTCACGTGATCACTGCATGCACAGTCACGTGATCAGTGTATGATCAGCTTCGTGATCAGTGCATGATCAGTGCATGATCAGGCACGTGATCAGTGTATGATCAGTCACGGGATCAGTGCCTAATAGCCACGTGACCAGTGTATGATCAGTCACTTGATCAGTGCATGATCACCCAAATGATCAGTGAATGATCAGCCCCGTGATCATTGCATGATAGCCACGTGATCAGTGCAGGATCAGTCACGTGTTCAGTGCATGATCTGTCACTTGATAGGTGTATGATATCCACGTGATCATTTCATGCACAGTCATGTGATCAGTGCATGATAGCTACGTGATCAGTGCATGATCAGCCACGTGATCAGTGCAAGATTGCCAAGTGATCAGTGCATGATTATTTACGTGATCAATGTATGATTAGCCACGTGATCAGTGCATGATAGCCACCTGATCAGTGCATGATCAGTCATGTGACCATGGCATGTGCAGTCATGTGATCAGTGCATGATAGCTACACAATCCATTCATAATCAGTCACATGATCATTGCAGGATCAGCCACGTGATCAGTGCATGTTCAGCCACGTGATCAGTGTACGATCAGACACGTGATTATTGCATGATCAGCCACGTGATCAGTGCATGATCAGCCACGTGATCAGTGTACGATCAGACACGTGATTAGTGCATGATCAGCCACGTGATCAGTGCATGATAGCCACGTGATCAGTGCATGATCAGTCACGTGATCAGTGCATGATCTGTCACCTGATCAGTGTATAATATCCACCTGATCAGTTCATGCGCAGTCATGTGATCAGTGCATGATAGCCTCATGATGAGTGCATGATCAGCCATTTGATCAATGGAAGATTGCCAAGGGATCAGTGCATGATTAGTTACGTGATCAATGTACGATTAGCCACGTGATTAGTTCATGATCAGCCACGTGATTAGTGCATGATCAGCCACGTGATGAGTGCATGATCAGCCAATGATCAGTGTATGATCAGCCACGTGATCAGTGCATGATCAGCCACGTGATCAGTGCATGTACAGTCACGTGATAAGTGTATGATCAGCTTCGTGATCAGTGCATGATTAGTTACATGATCAATGTATGATTAGCCACGTGATCAGTGCATGATAGCCACGTTATCAGTGCATGATAGCCTCGTGACCAGTGCATGATCAGTCACGAGATCAGTGCATGATCAGCCATGGGATCAGTGCATGATAGCCATGTGATCAGTGCAGGATAACTACGTGATCTGTGCATGATCAGCCACGTAATCAGTGCATGATCAGCCACGTGATCAGTGTATGATCAGCCACGTGTTCAGTGCATGATAGGCACGTGATCAGTGCTGGATCAGTCACGTGATCACTGCATGCGCAGTCACGTGATGAGTGTATGATCAGCCACGAGATCAATGCATGATAGCAACATGATCAGTGCATGATAAGAAACGTGATTAGTGCATGTTAATCCACGTGACCAGTGAACGATCAGAAACGTGATCAGTGCATGATCAGCCACGTGATCAGTGCATGACAGCCACCTGATCAATGCATGATAAGCAACGTGATTAGTGCATGATCAGCCAAGTGATCAGTGTATGAACAGACACATGATCAGTGCATGACAGCAACTTGATCAGTGCATGACAAGCAACGTGATTAGTGTATGATCAGCCACGTGATCAGAGTATTATCAGCTACGTGATCAGTGCATAATCAGCCACGTGATCAGTGCATGATAAACACATGATCAGTGCATGATAAGCAACGTGAAAAGTGCATGATCAGCCACGTGATCAGTGTATGATCAGCCACGTGATCAGTGCATGATCAGCCACGTGATCAGTGCATGATCAGCCACGTGATAAGTGCATGATCAGCCACGTGATCAGTGTATGATCAGCCACGTTATCAGTGCATGATCAGCCACGTGATCAGTGTATGATCAGCCACGTGATCAGTGCATGATAACAACCTGATCAGTGCATGACAAGCAACGTGATTAGTGCATGATCAGCCACGTGATCAGTGTATGAACAGACACATGATCAGTGCATGACAGCAATTTGATCAGTGCATGATCAGCCACGTGATCAGTGCATGATCAGCCACGTAATCAGTGCATGATCAGCCACGTGATCAGTGTATTATCAGCCACGTGATCAGTGCATGATCAGCCACGTGATCAGTGCATGATCAAACACGTGATCAGTGCATGATAAGTCACGTGAAAGTGCATGATCAGCCACGTGATCAGTGCATGATCAGCCACATGATCAGTGCATGATCAGCCACGTGATCAGTGCATGATCAGCCACGTGATCAGTGCATGATCAGCCACGTGATCAGTGTATGATCAGCCACGTGATCACTGTATGATCAGCCACGTGCATCAGTCACGTGATCAGCCATGATAGCCACGTGATCAGTGCATGATCAGCCACGTGATCAGTGCATGATCAGCCACGTGATCAGTGCATGCGCAGTCACGTGGTCACTGTATGACAAGCAACGCGTGATCAGTGCATGATCAGGCACGTGATCAGTGCATGATAGCTCCGTGACCAGTGCATGATCAGTCACGAGATCAGTGCATGATCAGCCATGGGATCAGTGCAAGATAGCCATGTGATCAGTGCATGATAGCTACGTGATCAGTGCATGATCAGCCACGTAATCAGTGCATGATCAGCCACGTGATCACTGTATGATCAGCCACGTGATCAGTGCATGTGCAGTTACCTGATCAGTGT
>NW_027219560.1:0-3898 GCF_027580195.1 Bos mutus
AGTGCATGGTCAGCCACGTGATCAGTGCATGATCAGGCACGTGATGAGTGCATGATCAGTCACGTGATCAGTGCATGATCAGCCGCGTGATCAGTGCATGATCACAGTCGCGTGATCAGTGCATGATCAGCCACGTGATCAGTGCATGATCAGCCACGTGATCAGTGCATGATCAGCCACGTGATCAGTGCATGATCAGCCACGTGATCAGTGCATGATCAGCCACGTGATCAGTGCATGTGCAGTCTCGTGATCAGTGTATGATCAGGTACGTGATCAGTGCATGATCAGTCACGTGATCAGTGCATGATCAGCCATGTGATCAGTGCATGCACAGTCACGTGACCAGTGTATGATCAGGTACGTGATCAGTGCATGATCAGCCACGTGATCAGTGCATGTTCAGCCACGTGAACAGTGCATGCACAGTCACGTTATCAGTGTATGATCACGTTATCAGTGTATGATCAGCTTCGTGATTAGTTCATGATCACCCACGTGATATGTGCATGTGCAGTTTCGTGATCAGTGTATGATCAGCTTCGTGATCAGTGCATGGTCAGCCACGTGATTAGTGCATGATTAGGCATGTGAAGAGTGCATGATCAGTCACGTGATCAGTGTATGATAGCAAGGTTATCAGTGCATGATCAGCCAGGTGATCATTGCATGATCAGCCACGTGATCAGTGCATTTGCAGTCTCGTGATCAGTATATGATCAGGAACGTGATCAGTGCATGATCAGCCACGTGATCAGTGCATGATCAGCCACGTGATCAGTGCATGATCAGCCACGTGATCAGTGCATGATCAGCCACGTGATCAGTGCATGATCAGCCGCGTGATCAGTGCATGATCATGATCAGCCGTGATCAGTGCATGATCAGCCACGTGATCAGTGCATGATCAGCCACGTGATCAGTGCATGATCTGCCACGTGAACATTGCATGTTCAGCCACGTGATCAGTGCATGCACAATCTCGTGATCAGTGCATGATCAGCCACGTGATCAGTGCATGATCAGGCACGTGATCAGTGCATGATCACTCACGGGATTAGTGTATGATCAGTCACGTAATCAGTGCATGATCAGTCACGTGATCAGTGCATGATCAGCCACGTGATCAGTGCATGATCAGCCACGTGATCAGTGCATGATCAGTCCGCGTGATCAGTGCATGATCAGCCGTGATCAGTGTGATCAGTGCATGTGATCAGTGCATGTGACGTGATCAGTGCATGATCAGCCACGTGATCAGTGCATGATCAGCCACGTGATCAGTGCATGATCAGATCCGCGTGATCAGTGCATGATCAGTCACGTAATCTGTGTATCATCAGCCACGTGATCAGTCAATGATCAGCCACGTGATCAGTCAATTATCAACCACGTGATCAGTGCATGTTCAGGCAAGTGATCAGTGCATGATCAGCCACGTGATCAGTGCACGTGATCAGTGCCCGTGATCAGTGCACGTGATCAGTGCATGATCAGCCGTGATCAGTGCATGATCAGCCACGTGATCAGTGCATGATCAGCCCGCGTGATCAGTGCATGATCAGCCACGTGATCAGTGCATGATCAGCCACGTGATCAGTGCATGATCAGTCACGTGATCAGTGCATGATCAGTCACGTGATCAGTGCATGATCAGCCACGTGATCAGTGCATGATCAGCCGCGTGATCAGTGCATGATCGTGAAGAGTGCATGATCAGTCACGTGATCAGTGCATGATCAGCCACGTGATCAGTGCATGATCAGCCACGTGATCAGTGCATGATCAGCCACGTGATCAGTGCATGATCAGCCACGTGATCAGTGCATGATCAGCCACGTGATCAGTGCATGATCAGCCACGTGATCAGTGCATGATCAGCCACGTGATCAGTGCATGATCAGCCCACGTGATCAGTGCATGATCAGCCACGTGATCAGTGCATGATCAGCCACGTGATCAGTGCATGATCAGCCACGTGATCAGTGCATGATCAGCCACGCGTCATCAGTGCACGTGATCACGTGTGTGCATCAGCCACGTGATCAGTGCATGATCAGTCACGTGATCAGTGCATGATCAGCCACGTGATCAGTGTATGATCAGCCACGTGATCAGTGCATGATCAGCCACGTGATCAGTGCATGATCAGCCCGTGATCAGTGCATGATCAGCCACGTGATCAGTGCATGATCAGTCACGTGATCAGTGCATGATCAGCCACGTGATCAGTGCATGATCAGCCACGTGATCAGTGCATGATCAGCCACGTGATCAGTGCATGATCAGTCACGTGATCAGTGCATGATCATCACGTGATCAGTGATCAGTGATCAGTGATCAGCCACGTGATCAGTGCATGATCAGCCACGTGATCAGTGCATGATCAGCCACGTGATCAGTGCATGATCAGCCACGTGATCAGTGCATGATCAGCACGTGATCAGTGCATGATCAGCCACGTGATCAGTGCATGATGATCAGTGCGTGATCAGTGCATGATCAGTGCACGTGATCAGTGATCAGTGATGATCAGCCACGTGATCAGTGCATGATCAGCCACGTGATCAGTGCATGATCAGGCCACGTGATCAGTGCATGATCAGCCACGTGATCAGTGCATGATCAGCTACATGATCAGTGCATGATCAGCCATGTGATCAGTGCAGGCACAGTCACGTGATCTGTATATGATCAACTTCGTGATCATTGTATGATGAGTCCCGTGATCAGTTCATGATAGCCACGTGATCAGTGCATGATCAGTCACGTGTTCAGTGCATGATAGCTACGTGATCAGTGCATGATCAGCCACGTGATCAGTGCATGATCAGCCATGTGATCACGTGTGCATGATCAGCCACGTGATCAGTGCATGATCAGCCACGTGATCAGTGCATGATCAGCCACGCGTGATCAGTGCATGATCAGCCACGTGATCAGTGCATGATCAGCCACGTGATCAGTGCATGATCAGCCGCGTGATCAGTGCATGATCAGCCACGTGATCAGTGCATGATCAGCCACGTGATCAGTGCATGATCAGGCCACGTGATCAGTGCATGATCAGCCACGCGTGATCAGTGCATGATCAGCCACGTGATCAGTGCATGATCAGCCACGTGATCAGTGCATGATAGCCACGTGATCAGTGCATGATCAGTCACGTCTTCAGTGCATGATCAATCACGTGATCAGTGCATGATCAACCACGGGATCAATGCATGATAGGCACCAGATCAGTGCATGATCAGTCACGTGATCAGTGCATGATCAGCCACGTGATCAGTGCATGATCAGATCGTGATCAGTGCATGATATCCACGTGATCAGTGCATGATCAGCCACGTAATCAGTGCATGATCTGTCATGTGATCAGTGTATGATCAGCCACCTGCTGCGTGCATGATCAGGCACTTGATCAGTGCAAGATCTGTCATGTGATCAGTGTATGATCAGCCACGTGCTGTGTGCATGATCAGCCACGTGATCAGTGTATGATCAGCCATGTGATCAGTGCATGATCATCCTCGAGATCAGTGCATGATCAGCCGTGTGATCAGTGTGCATGATCAGTCACGTGATCAGTGTATGATCAGTGCACGTGATCAGTGCATGATCAGCCACGTGATCGGTGTGGTCATTATCATCAGGCAGGTGATCAGTGCATGATCAGTCTTCGTGATCAGTGCATGATCAGCCCGTGATCAGTGCATGATCAGGCGCGTGATCAGTGCATGATCAGCCACGTGATCAGTGCATGATCAGCCGCGTGATCAGTGCATGATCAGCGCGTGATATGCGCGATCCGTGATCAGTGCACGTGATCAGTGCATGATCAGCACGTGATCAGTGCCTGATCAGCCCGCGTGATCAGTGCATGATCAGTGTCGTGATC
>NW_027219561.1:0-4551 GCF_027580195.1 Bos mutus
GACACAAGCCTAGATGAGGTCTATTGGCCCTGCAGTCACTCGAGAGCAATCCCCAGCTTTCCTCCGCCTTTCGAATGGAAGATTGGACTTCCCTGGGCCAACACAAGAGGCATCCTGAATTCCCGTCGTAACTCGAGAATCCGCCGCAACTCGAGAAAAACCACGTGGTTCCCCGTCATCGCAAGATGAAGCCCTTTCCCGCTACAGCGTCTCAGGAGAAGTCCCACGTTAGGGTGGAGGTCGAAGCGGTACTTGGCACCCTTGATGCGCCCCACAAAGTTCCCGGCATCCCGGTCTCCCTGGAGAGGAACACCGAGGTTTTTCGGCACCACTTCCTCTGAGCCCCTTCTACCCTCCTGTGGACAGGAGGGTCGACTCCTGCTTTGTCTGGAAGGGTTCCCGACCTTCGGTCGCACCTCAGGATGAGGCGGTCTCACGACGACATTCCAGGCGTGGCCTCGTGGGTGCTTCCACATTCGAAGGACCCGATTTCCGGTCCCCTCTTGATAAGAACCCGATGCCCGGACACCTCTCCGAACTCCACCCTGTGAATGAAGTCAACACGAAGGGCAGTGACTCGCCCGTGCATCGTCGGAAAAAACCCCAGGTTCCAAATCCAGCTCGACAAGTGGCCTCTCTCCCCGGGGACACCTCGAGAGGCAAGCGGAGTTCCATGCCTCAACCCAAGACGAGGCCTGACTCTCCTGTCCCCAGTCTGCAGGGACCCTGCGATCGGAGTCTGAAATCAGAGGAACCCTGAGGTTCCTGCCTCAACTGGAGATGAGGCCCTCTTCCAATGCACCAAACCCGTGGAGTCCCGAGGCCCCTCCCACCTCCAGTTTCCCTGACTTCTCAGAGCCACCATGAGAAGCCCCCTGAGGTCACCTGCACAAGTCGAGGGAAGCCAGGGTTTCCTGCCTCAACCCGAGAAAGACCTCGAGAGACCTTCTTCAACACGTCTCGAGGCCAGATTCCCCTACCATGACTCGAGAGCAATGACGCGCTCCCCCTCGCCACTCGCATGGAGACCCGACTTCCCTGGCGCCCCACGAGAGGCTCACTGACCTCGCCGTCGTACCTCGTGAGAAACCGCACCCTGGGGCCGCCGCTCGAGAACCACCCCGAGACTCCCCCGTCATCGCGGAGATGAGGGCCTTCGTCTCCTGCATGGCCTAGAGGCCAATCTCGCGACCTCTCTCCAAACGCCTCAGGAGGCTTGACTCCCTTTAGTCCACCCAGTGAGCTCCAAGAGATACCCGTCGCGACTCGAGAGCAGAGCGGGGTTCTTTGCTTCCGAACATTGGCTTCTGGACACAGCCTCAACTGGAGATGAGGCCCTCTTCCAATGCACCAAACCCAGTGGAGTCCCGAGAGGCCCTCCCACCTCCAGTTTCCTGACTTCTCAGAGCCACCATGAGAAGCCCCTGAGGTCTCTCGTGTCTGAATGGTGCTGATCATGTGACTGATCATGAATTGATCACGTGGCTATCATGCTGATAATGATGTGCCTCAGAAGGCAATAACCAAAGAGCTGAGCAGGCACGAATCACGCAATCATCAGGCAATAATCATGGTTCTCAGCTTTGATGAATCATGCTGCTCAGCTGGCAATCATCAAGCAGCTGAATAGGCAGGAATCAGACGGCTCAGCTGGCAAATTGTCAAGCAGATGAGCAGGCAGGAATCACGCAGCTCAGCTGGCATTGTCAAGCAGCTCAGCAGACAGGAATCATGCAGCTCAGTAGGCCCTGGTCACATGACTCAGCAGGCACTGTTCACGTGGCTGATCATACACTGATCACGTGACTGATCATGCAATGATCAAATGGCTGATCATTCACTGATCACATGACTGATCATGCACTGATCATGTGGCTGATCATGCACTGATAAAGTGGCTGATCATGCACTGATCATGTGGCTGATCATGCACTGATCACGTGACTGATCATGCACTGATCACGTGGCTATCATGCACTGATCACGTGACTGAGCATGCACTGATTCATGTGGATGATCATACACTGATCACGTGACTGATCACGCACTGATCACGTGACTGATCATGCACTGAACACGTGGCTATCATGCACTGATCACGTGACTGCGCATGCACTGATCACGTAACTGATCAGGCAATGATCACTTGGCTATCATGCACTGATCAAGTGGCTATCATGCACTGATCACGTGGCTATCATGCACTGATCACGTGACTGATCATGCATTGATCACGTGGCTGATCATGCACTGATCACGTGCCTGATCATGCACTGATCCCGTGGCTAATCATGCACTGATCACGTGGCTGATCATACACTGATCACATAACTGATCATGCACTGATCACGTGGGTGATCATGCACTGATCACGTGGCAGTTCATACACTGATCACGTAACTGATCATGCACTGATCACATTGCTGATCATGCACATTTCACGTGACTGAGCATGAACTGATCACGTGGCTATCCTGCACTGATCACGTGGCTGATCATGCACTGATCACTGGCTGATCATACACTGATCACGTGGCTGATCATGCACTGATCACGTCATGCTGATCATGCACTAATCACGTTGCTGATCAGCACTGATCAGGTGGCTATCATGCACTGATCACGTGGCTGATCATGCACTGATCAAATAGCTATCATGCACTGATCACATGGCTATCATGCACTGATCACGTGGCTGATCATGCACTGATCACGTGACTGATCATGCACTGATCACGCGGGCTGATCATGCACTGATCACGTGGCTGATCATGCACTGATCACTTTACTGATCATGCACTGATCACGGGACTGAACATGCACTGATCATGTGGCTGGCTGATCGCACTGATCACGTGACTGATCATGCACTGATCACGTGCCTGATCATGCACTGATCACGTGGCTGATCATGCACTGATCACGTGGCTGAGGTTACACTGATCACGTGACTGATCATGCACTGATCACGAGGCTGATCATGCACTGATCACGGGCTGATCATACATTGATCACGTGGCTGATCATGCACTAATCACGTTGCGGATCATGCACTGATCACGTGGCTGATCTTACACTGATCACATATCTGATCATGCACTGATCACGTACCTGATCATGCACTGATCATTTGGCTGATCATACACTGATCACGTGACTGTACATGCACTGATCACGTGGCTGATCATGCACTGATCACGTGGCTGATCATGCACTGATCACGTGGTAGATAATGCACTGATCACGTGGCTGATCATGCACTGATCACATGGCTGATCTTACACTGATCACGTGGCTGATCATGCACTAATCACGTTGCTTATCATGCACTGATCACGTGACTGATTATGCACTGATCGTAGCTGATCATGCACTGATCACGTGATCGATCATGCACTGATCACGTGACTGAACATTCACTGATCACGTGGCTATCATGCACGGATCACGTGACTGATCATGTACTGGTCACATGAATATCATGCACACTGATCACGTGACAGATCATGCACTGATCACGTGGCTGATCATGCACTGATCACGTGGCTATCATGCACTGATCACGTGACTGTTCATACACTGATCACTTGGCTATCATGCACTGATCACGTGGCTGATCATGCACTGATCACGTGACAGATCATGCACTGATCACGTGGCTGATCATGCGGATCGGATCACGTGACTGATCATGCGGTGATCACTTGGCTATCATGCACTGATCACGTGACTGATCATGCACTGATCACGTGGATGATCATACACTGATCACGTGGCTATCATGCACTGATCACGTGGCTGATCATGCACTGATCACGTGACTGATCATGCACACTGGATCACGTGGGTATCATGCACTGATCACGTGGCTGATCATGTACTGATCACGTGGCTGATCATGCACTGATCACCTGGCTGATCATGCACTGATCACGTGACTGATCATGCACTTATCACTTGGGTATCATGCACCGATCACGAAACTGATCATGCACTGATCACGTGGCTGATCATGCAATGATCACGTGCCTATAATGCACTGATCACGTGGCTGATCATACAATGATCACTTGACTGATCATGCACATATCACATGGCTATCATGCACTGATCACGTGGCTGATCTTGCACTGATCACGTGCCTATCATGCACTGATCAGGTGGCTGATCATCACAATGATTACTTGACTGATCATGCACAGATCCCGTGGCTATCATGCACTGATCACGTGCCGGATCGCATACAATGATCACTTGACTGATCATGCACTGATCACGTGGCTATCATGCACTGATCACCTGGCTGATCATACAATCATCACTTGACTGATCATGCACAGATCACGTGGCTATCATGCAGTGATCACGCGGATGATCCTACACTTACGATCATGGCTGATCATGCACTAATCACGTGACTGCGCATGCACTGATCACGTGTCTCATCGTGCACTAAACACGTTGCGGATCATGCACTGATCACGTGGCGGATCATACACTGATCACGTGGCTGATCATGCACTGATCACGTACCTATCATGCACTGTGACT
>NW_027219562.1:0-5596 GCF_027580195.1 Bos mutus
CTGCTCATCTGCTTGATAATCGACAGCTGGGGCGCGACACCTGCCTGTTCATCTGCTTGATAATTCAGCTTTGCCGCGTGACACCTGCCTGCTCATCTGTGATAATCGCCAGCTGAGCCTCGCGACACCTGCCTGCTCATCTGCGATGATCGCCAGCTGGCGCGTGACACCTGCCTGCTCATCTGCTTGATAATCGCCAGCTGGCCGCGCGACACCTGCCTGCTCATCTGCTTGATAATCGCCAGCTGAGGCCGCGCGACACCTGCCTGCTCATCTGCTTGATAATCGCCAGCTGAGCGCGCGACACCTGCCTGCTCATCTGCTTGATAATCGCCAGCTGGGCCGCGCGACACCTGCCTGCTCATCTGTGATAATCGACAGCTGAGCCGCGCGACACCTGCCTGCCTGCTCATCTGATAATCGCCAGCTGAGCCGCGCGACACCTGCCTGCTCATCTGCTTGATAATCGCCAGCTGAGGCGCGCGACACCTGCCTGCTCATCTGCTTGATAATCGACAGCTGAGCCGCGCGACACCTGCCTGCTCATCTGCTTGATAATCGCCAGCTGTGCCGCGCGACACCTGCCTGCTCATCTGCTTGATAATCGCCAGCTGAGCCGCGCGACACCTGCCTGCTCATCTGCTTGATAATCGCCAGCTGAGCCGCGCGACACCTGCCTGCTCATCTGTGATAATCGCCAGCTGAGCGCGCGACACCTGCCTGCTCATCTGCTTGATAATCGCCAGCTGAGCCCGCGCGACACCTGCCTGCTCATCTGCTTGATAATGCGAGCCAGCTGAGCCGCGACGACACCTGCCTGCTCATCTGCTTGATAATCGCCAGCTGGGCCGCGCGACACCTGCCTGCTCATCATCTGATGATAATCGCCAGCTGAGCCGCGCGACACCTGCCTGCTCATCTGCTTGATAATCGCCAGCTGAGCGCGCGACACCTGCCTGCTCATCTGCTTGATAATCGCCAGCTGAGCCGCGCGACACCTGCCTGCTCATCTTGATAATGATAATCGACACCTGCCTGCTCATCTGTGATAATCGCCAGCGCCGACACCTGCCTGCTCATCTGCTTGATAATCGCCAGCTGAGGCGCGCGACACCTGCCTGCTCATCTGCTTGATAATGCCGCCAGCTGGGCCGCGCGACACCTGCCTGCTCATCTGCTTGATAATCGCCAGCTGAGCCGCGCGACACCTGCCTGCTCATCTCTGCTTGATAATCGCCAGCTGAGCCCGCGCGACCTGCCTGCCTGCTCATCTGCTTGATAATCGCCAGCTGAGCCCGCGACACCTGCCTGCTCATCTGCTTGATAATCGCCAGCAGAGCGGCCGTGACACCTGCCTGCTCATCTGCTTGATAATCGCCAGCTGAGCCCGGCGACACCTGCCTGCTCATCTGCTTGATATCGCCAACTGAGCCTCGATACTCCTGCCTGCTCATCTGCTTCATAATCTACAGCTGACCCTCGCGACACCTGCCTGCTCATCTGCCTGATAATCGCCAGCTGAGCCGCGCGACACCTGCCTGCTCATCTGCCTGATAATCGCCAGCTGAGCCGCGCGACACCTGCCTGCTCATCTGCTTGATAATCGCCAGCTGAGCCGCGCGACACCTGCCTGCTCATCTGCTTGATAATCGCCAGCTGAGCCGCGCGCCACCTGCCTGCTCATCTGCTTGATAATCGCCAGCTGCGCGCGACACCTGCCTGCTCATCTCTGCTTGATAATCGCCAGCTGAGCCCGTGACACCTGCCTGCTCATCTCTTTGATAATCGCCAGCAGCTGAGCCGCGCGACACCTGCCTGCTCATCTGCTTGATAATCGCCAGCTGAGCCGCGGCGTGACACCTGCCTGCTCATCTGCTTGATAATCGCCAGCTGAGGCCCGCGCGACACCTGCCTGCTCATCTGCTTGATAATCGCCAGCTGAGCCCGGCGACACCTGCCTGCTCATCTGCTTGATAATCGCCAGCTGAGCCGCGCGACACCTGCCTGCTCATCTGCTTGATAATCGCCAGCTGAGCCCGCGCGACACCTGCCTGCTCATCTGTGATAATCGCCAGCTGAGCCGCGCGACACCTGCCTGCTCATCTGCTTGATAATCGCCAGCTGAGCCGCGACACCTGCCTGCTCATCATCTGCTTGATAATAATCGCCAGCTGAGCCGCGCGACACCTGCCTGCTCATCTGCTTGATAATCGCCAGCTGAGCGCGCGACACCTGCCTGCTCATCTGCTTGATAATCGCCAGCTGAGCCCGCGCGACACCTGCCTGCTCATCTGCTTGATAATCGCCAGCTGAGGCGCGCGACACCTGCCTGCTCATCTGCTTGATAATCGCCAGCTGAGCGCGCGACACCTGCCTGCTCATCTGCTTGATAATCGCAGCAGCTGAGCCGCGTGACACCTGCCTGCTCATCTGCTTGATAATCGCCAGCTGAGCCCGCGCGACACCTGCCTGCTCTCTGATTGAATCGCCAGCTGGGCCGCGCGACACCTGCCTGCTCATCTGCTTGATAATCGCCAGCTGGGCCGCGCGACACCTGCCTGCTCATCTGTGATAATCGCCAGCTGAGCCCGCGCGACACCTGCCTGCTCATCTGCTGTGATAATCGCCAGCTGAGCCGCGCGACACCTGCCTGCTCATCTGCTTGATAATCGCCAGCTGAGCGCGCGTGACACCTGCCTGCTCATCTGCCTGATAATCGCCAGCTGAGCCGCGCGACACCTGCCTGCTCATCAGATGATAATCGCCAGCTGAGCCCCGCGAAACCTGCCTGCTCATCTGCCTGATACTCACCAGCTGAGCCGCGCGACACCTGCCTGCTCATCAGATGATAATCGCCAGCTGAGCCACGCGACACCTGCCTGCTCATCTGATAATCGCCAGCTGGGCGCGCGCGACACCTGCCTGCTCATCTGTGATAATCGCCAGCTGGGCCGCGTGACACCTGCCTGCTCATCTGCTTGATAATCCAGCTGGCTGAGCGCGTGACCCTGCCTGCTCATCTGCTTGATAATCCAGCCAGCTGAGCCGCGCGACACCTGCCTGCTCATCTGCTTGATAATCGCCAGCAGCTGGCCGCGCGACACCTGCCTGCTCATCTGCTTGATAATCGCCAGCTGAGCCGCGCGACACCTGCCTGCTCATCTGCTTGATAATCGCCAGCTGAGCCGCGCGACACCTGCCTGCTCATCTGCTTGATAATCGACAGCAGCTGGCCGCGCGACACCTGCCTGCTCATCTGCTTGATAATCGCCAGCTGAGCGCGCGACACCTGCCTGCTCATCTGCTTGATAATCGCCAGCTGGGCCGCGCGACACCTGCCTGCTCATCTGCTTGATAATCGCCAGCTGAGCCCCGCGACACCTGCCTGCTCATCTGCTTGATAATAGGCCAGCTGAGCCCGCGCGACACCTGCCTGCTCATCTGTGATAATCGACCAGCTGGGCCGCGCGACCTGCCTGCTCATCTGCTTGATAATCGCCAGCAGCTGAGCCGCGCGACACCTGCCTGCTCATCTGTGATAATCGATAATCGCCAGCTGAGCCGCGCGACACCTGCCTGCTCATCTGCTTGATAATCGCCAGCTGAGCCCGCGCGACACCTGCCTGCTCATCTGCTTGATAATCGCCAGCTGAGCCCGCGACACCTGCCTGCTCATCTGCTTGATAATCGCCAGCTGGGCCGCGCGACACCTGCCTGCTCATCTGCTTGATAATCGTCGCCAGCTGAGCCCGCGCGACACCTGCCTGCTCATCTGCTTGATAATCGCCAGCTGAGCCGCGCGCGACACCTGCCTGCTCATCTGCTTGATAATCGCCAGCTGGGCCGCGACACCTGCCTGCTCATCTGCTTGATAATCGCCAGCTGAGCCCCGCGACACCTGCCTGCTCATCTGCTTGATAATCGCCAGCTGAGCCGCGCGACACCTGCCTGCTCATCTGCTTGATAATCGCCAGCTGAGCGCGCGACACCTGCCTGCTCATCTGCTTGATAATCGCCAGCTGAGCCGCGCGACCTGCCTGCTCATCTGTGATAATCGCCAGCTGAGCCGCGCGACACCTGCCTGCTCATCTGCTTGATAATCGCCAGCTGAGCCGCGCGACACCTGCCTGCTCATCTGCTGATACTCGCCAGCTGAGCCACGCGACACCTGCCTGCTCATCTGCTGGTACTCGCCAGCTGAGGCGCGACACCTGCCTGCTCATCTGCCTGATAATCGCCAGCTGAGGCGCGCGACACCTGACTGCTCATCTGCCTGATAATCGCCAGCTGAGGCGCGCGACACCTGCCTGCTCATCTGCCTGATAATCGCCAGCTGAGCCGCGCGACACCTGCCTGCCTGCTCATCTGCTTGATAATCGCCAGCTGAGCCGCGCGACACCTGCCTGCTCATCTGCTTGATAATCGCCAGCTGAGCGCGCGACGACCTGCCTGCTCATCTGCTGATGATAATCGCCAGCTGGGCGCGCGACACCTGCCTGCTCATCTGCCTGATAATCGCCAGCTGAGCCGCGCGACACCTGCCTGCTCATCTTCTGATAATCGCCAGCTGAGCCGCGCGACACCTGCCTGCTCATCTGCTTGATAATCGCCAGCTGAGCCGCGCGACACCTGCCTGCTCATCTGCTTGATAATCGCCAGCTGAGCGCGCGACACCTGCCTGCTCATCTGCTTGATAATCGCCAGCTGGCCGCGCGACACCTGCCTGCTCATCTGTGATAATCGCCAGCTGAGCCGCGCGACACCTGCCTGCTCATCTGCTTGATAATCGCCAGCTGGGCCTGCGACACCTGCCTGCTCATCTGCGATAATCGACAGCCTGCCTGCTCACCTGCCTGCTCATCTGCTTGATAATCGAGCCAGCTGGGCCGCGCGACACCTGCCTGCTCATCTGCTTGATAATCGCCAGCTGAGGCCGCGCGACACCTGCCTGCTCATCTGTTTGATAATCGCCAGCTGAGCCGCGCGACACCTGCCTGCTCATCTGCTTGATAATCGCCAGCTGAGCCCGCGTGACACCTGCCTGCTCATCTGCTTGATAATCGCCAGCTGCTGGGCAGCGTGACACCTGCCTGCTCATCTGCTTGATAATCGCCAGCTGGGCCGCGTGACACCTGCCTGCTCATCTGCTTGATAATCGCCAGCTGAGCGCGCGACACCTGCCTGCTCATCTGCTTGATAATCGCCGCCAGCTGAGCCGCGTGACACCTGCCTGCTCATCTGCTTGATAATCGCCAGCTGGGCGCGCGACACCTGCTGCTCATCTGCTTGATAATCGCCAGCTGAGGCCCGCGACACCTGCCTGTTCATCTGTGATAATCGCCAGCTGGGCCGCGCGACACCTGCCTGCTCATCTGTGATATCGCCAGCTGGGCGGCGCGACACCTGCCTGCTCATCTGCTTGATGTCGCGCCAGCTGAGCCGCGACACCTGCCTGCTCATCTGTGATAATGGCCAGCTGAGCCGCGCGACACCTGCCTGCTCATCTGCTTGATAATCGCCAGCTGAGCCGCGGCGACACCTGCCTGTTCATCTGTGATAATCGCCAGCTGAGCCGTGCGACGCCTGCCTGCTCATC
>NW_027219563.1:0-6130 GCF_027580195.1 Bos mutus
TTTTTTCTTTTTCTTCTAATTCTTCAGTCAACAAAATAAAATCTGACGTTTTTTCCCCTGGTGTTTAAATAATTTCCTATAGGATATCTCTTCTATTAATATGCATGTTTATAACTGAAGCGATCCCCCGCCCCGCCTTCCCTGCTGGAGCGCACAGCGGTGTGGCTCGTTTAAAGGATGAAACAACATAGTTCTAGAAAATATATTCATTTAGAAAAGAATGAGGCAATACATTTTACAGAAGGGGAATTCACTCAGTTCAATAAAAATAGGTCATTAGAGACTTGATAAAAGGACAGAAAGAGGATGGTATCTCTTAGCTCAAGGACTTTTTGGTCAGGGATGATATAAAGAGCCCTGAAGCCTATGGTTAAGTATAACTTGTGCAATCAGGCATATGATCAAGTGGTTCTTTGCCTCTGCAGTGATGCCTAGAAATAATCTTCCCTGTGGAATCAGGCAGTTATTTCGAGGCAATTTAATGTAATATTTGCATCTTATACATAAAAATAAATGTCAAGTAAGTTTAGGAGTCTGCTGTTTACAGTTATGAAACCAACTGTAAGAATTACAGTTTCTATTCAAATAAATAAATTCCTCTAGAGAAGTAAATGCCTGTAGAATATTTCCTCTAATAGAAAGTCCCTAGCATCGTTTAGAATTTGACCCTTACTGACCTAAATTAAAGAATGTGGTTTAAGGCTGTTCTTTTCCCTCTTAGATAATGAGGAAGTTAGACGGCTGCTTCTGGAGGTGTGCCGGTGGAGTATTCATAAGCTTTCTCTGGAACAAGATATCTGTAAAATTATCTAGAGAATAAAATCTCGGATCAGGTAACTAATGGTAAAGTCATGAAAACAGGTTGCAATTCATGCTCTAGAGACCATTAAGAAGTTATTTCATACTTTATAGGCCTTCTATAGACTTCCTTTTATTTTAGACTTTTGATCCCTTTACTTAATGATATAAACAATGATTTCTCTTTCTGTTTTAGAAAGATAATCTCTAGAAAAATTCATCTAAAAGACTTTCTTAAAAATGATAATCTTATAGTTTAAATATGTTTTTCATTCATTATTTTCCCCTTATATGTTTTGTTTTCTGTCTGCAATCTCACAATGATTGAGCTCCTGCCAGCACCAGGTATTGTATTCAGTGATGGGGCAAATACCTAGGATACAGTTGAAAGTACAAGTATGAAGGAAGCCCAAGAATGGGTACTGAGCCGGACTAGGAAGTGGGGAAGCTTCCCAGATGGAGGCTGATGTTTGAGCTAACTCTTAGGTGGATGGTGAGTGATTAACCCAGACTTTGCTTGGGGCCAGGGGCCAGGCCAAGACTACGATGGAGAATGGATTGTCTGAGTTGGAAGGAAGGAGCTAGGGCCCAGGCCAAACCAGGGATGACCTGTTCAGGGAATCTCAAGCAGATCATCTTGGAGTTAAAGGGTGAGGCCCAGGAGAGATGGAACTGAAGAGATTAAGGCGAGATCAGGGTAAAGATCTTGAGCATCCTTAGATTTAGACTGAAGACAAGGGCCGTGAAGATTTTAAGCGGCCCATGACATGATTAGATTTCCTCTGGCAGTGTTGTGGAGACTAGGGATGGGGGAAAAGCGGCCAGGAGCTGGAGAGAGGATCTCGTGGTTGGATGGCCTTGAAAAGAGGTCCTTAAAATAGTCAAATGGCGCGGTGGGGGCCTGAAGTGTGGCAGTGCGGCTGGAGTGGAGGGCTGGGGCTTGGAACATACACCTGGGAAGTAAAACTGACAGGACTCTGAGATGGGACGTGAAAGGGAGAAGCCTGTAGGTTAGCTTCCAGCAGTCGCTTGGATTTAGAGCTCAGCTGAAGAGCCAAGAGCCAGGTCTGACTTATCCGCTCCTATCTTGCCAGTGCTAGCAAAGTGCCTGGTGTAACACAAGTGCTCAGGAAATATTTGAATGAATCGTAAATGAATGAACAGTAAATATTTGAAAGGATGAATGAATGAGTGAATGAGATGTGAGAACTGTGTCCTTCAGGAGAGTGGGCAGTGGGAAGATGGAGTTCAATCTCAGGTAAACCAGGTTTGAGAGGCCTTGGGCTGTCCCAGGAGCAGATGTCAGGAGACAGGTATCTGTCTCAGGAGGAAACTGCCACTGGGGCTATAGACATAGATACTTTGGGATGACTAAGGGTTAAAAAAGGAGTCCCAAGATTTGGTCCATGCATGAAGAAGTGTTCATGGGTTAAACTCTGGCTAGTGGAGGTGGTCTCTGCTGTAGTCTTCTCAGTCAGTGGCGGCTTCTCCTACCTGCTCATCCTTTGACAGCTGGCAGAAAAAATCTGAGAGAATTATTTGTTACCTCCTCAGTCCACCTGACAGATATTTGTAGCACCTTCTGTTTTAGACCTGATGAGAGATTTTCTCAAAAGAGCTGGAGTATTATCCAAACACTTCCCTTGAAATTATTAGTATTCATACCTCCTTTACTCATGACCACCAATCTTAACCAAAGTAAATGTAAAAGTGTTAAAATATAAGATTAATCCTGATATAAGAAAGGCAGAATGAATATATATTGTTTTAGAACATTGAATCATCTAGTATATTCTAGACCAAATTTAAGACAATGTTTCTGCAAAGCACTTCTATGGAGTGCACTACTCCTGGGAAGGAGTACTGTACTTAAAAATGGCTCACGTTTATTTACTGAGAATGTTTTCTTTAAAAGTGTTTAACTTTCTAAAGCTGCTTATAGAGACCCAGTAGGGATCTCGGAAGACTAGAGTTGTTTATCTTGAATTATTTTCTTCCACTCTAAGTTTAAACCGGAAGAGGAGTGAATTGCTGGTGCCGGTCCTGACTTTTTTAGGTCCCCATGAATCAAGGTTCCTATGCTGCCCAGTTCAACAACCCAGGAAAAGTGGTGATGAGCAGAGGCTGGGAAATGGCTGGGATATCCTGCTCCCAAGGGCTGGGGCATGGCGTTCTGGATTCCATTTGTAAGTAACACAACATTCAAAATGCACACGCTCTTAGGGTGCCAAGTGCTGAAAATGTTCCTGACTTGTGCAGGGCCTGGGGGGGTGAGTGCTAGTTTTCTGCCCTGTGAGCTATCATCTTGGATAGAATAATTTCATACAAAGTCCTGGACCAGTTCCTTAATAAGAGTTGTGCGGACGTTGAACTTTGAGGTTTAAAAAGTGGCCTGATTTTGAATAGTAGTGGCAACAAGCGAGGTTTTTGAGGTTTTACTTGAAATTTGTTGTAGTTTAAAAACAAGTATTTAATTTTTATAGATGTATTATAATACAGTTGTTTTTGTGTGGATCCGTTTATTAACTGCAGCTAAAATTTTCTTAAAAATCTAAGCATTATTGTTTAAGTTTTTCCTGGTTAGTTTAACTAATTACTTTGAGAACATAAAGGACATGTAGGACTGTTGGATTCATGCAGGCAATTAATTTCAGTCCTTACGCATAGTACAGAAGATATTTAATCATTTAGGGTAGGGTTATTTTTAAAAAGATAACTTTCCCAAACTTGAGCTGTTTCAAGTATACAGAAAGTGACACTTGGATACCGTCCAGCTTAGAAAGAAGACATAAAGGGTCATTAGGCTTACTCTATCCCTCTCAATCCCATTTCCTTCTCTCCTTCCAAAGGAGATCCACTGGCCTATTGGTGTTTATTGCTATCATGCGTTTTTATAGTTTATTAATTGTGTGTGTATGTATCCCAAACTAAAGTAGCTAAATTTATAGCGTGAAACTTATTACCATATGTAAAATAGATAGCCAGCGGGAATTTGCTGTAGCTAAGAGAAACTCAAACAGGGGCTCTGTATCAACCTAGAGGGTGGGATGGGGACAGAGATGGGAGGGGAGGTTCAAAGGGAGGATATATGTATACCTATAGCTGATTCAGCTTGAGTTTGACAGAAAGCAATAAAATTCTACAAAGCAATTATCATTTATCAAATAAATTTAAAAATAGCTAAATTTGACATGTTTTTACTTGCTCTGTTCACTCAACATTGAGAATTTTTCCGTAATGATTGATGAAGCTCTAAGTCATTCATTTTCCCACTGTGTATGGTAACTCATTGTAGAGTAAGTCCTCAGTGTATTTATTCTTTCTCTTTGTGATGGGTATTTAGGTTTCCCACTTTCCCCATACAAATGACAGAATCCTTCTAGGATTCTTCTAGATCTATCGAGTGCAAGAGTTGGAGGTTAAAAGAGCCTTAGTGCATTCTCAGTATAAAAGGTAGCTAATGTCCCAGATGATTTCTGAACTGCCCTGCTGGTTCTCTTTGCTGAAGAGCAAAGCGAAACATCTTCTTGAGGAAGTACAAGAGGTGGGAATAAGCTTCTCTAGTGTTCTGTATCTTAAAGGGAGGCACACTGACCAGCAATGTTTTCACTGTGGGGACTCTGACTGTATAATGTAGGAGTTCTCGACTGTCAACATTCCTGAGACATAATTACAAGAAGAACATTACTTAGTTAGGAGATGGCCCTATCGCTGGATTTTATAGTTCATGCAGATTCTGGCCCCTTCTGTGGTTATTTGATTCAGTGGCGATGGTGAACTCTGAACTGTGGACCTGAGTTCCAGGCGACATTAACAGATTCCCACTACTGACCCTACCTAAAAATGGACATTGTATTTTTTTGTAATGGTTATAAATGGAGTATATATTTGTAAATTTTAAACAAAGTATGAAACATATAAAATACTTTATAAACTAGTATATTCCTTTTATCAGTGTATTCTTTTTGTCAGAGAGATATACTGTTTTTATTGCTATCTGTCCATCTAGGCTGTTTCTTTTCTTTTCCATTGGAAGAGTGGCGATGAGGCTCTTTCATTATACTCAGGAAAGGGAAGCCTTGGGCACGTGTATTTCCTCTTCTAAATACAGTAGGCTCCTGGGCCTTTGAAACCCTCTAGTTTGTTGTGGCATCTGCTGTGCCTGGCCAGTGCACAGTGGGCGAATACTTGTGTTGTTGACTGATGAATGGAATAATTGAATGTTGTGTTTCCTTGACTCACAGGCTCACGGTGGTGCTCTCCTATGCATGGCTGAAGCCACAGAGATAGGCCCTATCTGACTTTCAGGTTTGAATGATGAACAGATGAGCTGTGGTTTGAATGATGGACGAATAAGTGGCGAGTGAGTGTGAAGGTTCCTGGATTCTGGCTCACAGGCCATTTGAGGGCAACCGTCCTATACCTCCCATGCAGGGTCTTCTCTGTGCTTGTTAAATAGTAAGTAGGCAGAAATGCTTATGTCTCATCCTTCAGATTTTCCTATATGCTAAATTTTTTAAAATTTAATTACTTTTAAATTACTTGTTTATTTGGCTGCATTAGGTCTTAGTTAAAGCCAGGCAGGATCTCTGATCTTAGTGGCAGCGTGCAGGAACCCAGGCTGCAGCATGTGAATCTAGATCCCTGACAGGGTTGAACCCAGACCCCCTGCATTGGGGCGTGAGTCTTAGTACTGGACCACCAGGGAAGTTGGAATCTTTTGAAGCATTATATGACATATACTATTTTGAAACCTGCTTTTTCATGTAACTGTATTATGGAAAATTTTCCCACGTCAATAAACCTGACTCTACACACCCTCTGTGGCGGCTTTGCACCATGCTGCCAGAGCTGAGCAGTTCCTATGGAGACCACAAGGCCCAGAAGGCAGAAATGGCTATCATCCTGGCCCTTACAGAATAAGTTTGCCAACACTTGCAGGTGTAAACGAGGAGCCTAGCTGTGTTCAGCTCACTCTGTGGACTTCTATCATTTCATGTGCCGTAAGATATTAATCTCCTGTGTTTTCTCCACCATTTAAGAGTGTAAATCCATCCCTAGCTCATGGGTCATACCTGGCGCCTGGCAGTGAGCCAGATTTGGCTGGTGCAGCGTGGCTATTCTGTGATTTATCAGTGGCCCTTTATATTTCTGCTTTTTGCTCTATGCTTCCATGAACAGCTTTCCCTATCGTCTCTACATATTTGTCCCATTATTCATTTTGCTGCGTGCTAATTTGGAGCCTGCCATGTCGAGAAACCTTTTTAGGCCCTGAGGCTACAGCAGCGGTCAGGGCAGGCAAAGTCGAGTTCTGCCCTTGTGGAGCTTACTC
>NW_027219564.1:0-5671 GCF_027580195.1 Bos mutus
CAGTGCATGATTGAAAGGATCGTATGCCAATCAGCCCCGTGATCGGGCGGTACCCCGGATCAGTGCATTCCAGTCAAGTGTCGGGGTCCCGTCCGCGTGATCAATGGAACAACCGTGATCGGTAGGATCCGCCCGCGTGATCGGGGCCGGGTCAGCCTTGATCCGGGATTCCCTCCGTGATCAGTGTTTATCATTTTTTGATAAGTGCGATTTTGCCCCGTGGTTCGCCCGATCAGTCCGGGGTCAGGGAAATCAGTCACCTAAACATTTCGATCAGCCATCGGACCCAGTGCGATGCTCGTGCCGTCGCCCCGTAATATGGGGCCCTGATCCGCCACGGATCACTGGGGGAATGGGGATCAGTTGGGAATCAGTCACGGAAAATTGAGAAACTGGGGCCCAAACGGTAATATCCAGGGTCGCTAGCGTGCCCTGTAAACTGTGCATGATAACCCCAAACGTGCCGGGTAACGGATCATTTAAAGATGCCCCATAAACAGTCATGTGCAGTTACGAAACGTGTATGATAAGCCCCCTGTGGAAAGGAAAAAATGAACAATACCCCGATGCTACGCCCCGTCAATTCATGCTCATCACATGTGCAGTACAAGATCAGCCCGATCAGTGCATGATCCCGGCGCGTGGTCAGTGGGGATGTGTCATGTGATCAGTATAATTCCGGCCCGCCCGGTGGGGTTTAAACCCCCGTATCGGGTTTGCGATCGGGGGCCCCCTTGGGGGCCCTTAGGGCGTGGTGTTTCCGGGGGGGTGTTATCTGGCCTGCGCGGGCAAATTTGTCGGATAGCTCGTGATGGATGATCGCCCGCGAAAATGCCGGGTCACCGCGTGATTGGGGAATGATAACCGTTATCGTTTTCCTTACAGTCACGTTTTGGTATGAAACAACCGGATCGGGGCAGATCCCAACCCGTGAAACAATTTCATTGTCACCCGGTAAAAAAATGATCAGCCCGTGATCAGTCATTTGTGAGTGATCAGTACCGGGTCAGTCGGAAATTTGTGTATTTATCTTGTTCCCCGGGCGGGGTTTCCATCCCCGTTCATGCGTCGTCATGTAAAACAGTGGGGTGGCTTACGTCAGTGCATGATCAGGGGTGATCCTGCAAAAATTTCCAAATGATCAGTGCGGTTGGGGCCCCTGATAAATTTGCGGTTACCCCTGATTGGGGCATGATCGGGCCCTGATGTGGGGAAACAGCCGGTGATCTTTCATGCACGTCGTGATCAGTGCATCCAGTCAGGTGTCAAAAAACAACCGTGAATGGATCAACCCGTGATCAGTCCCGTCCCCTGTTTATCAATGCGCTTCGGGCCTTGTAGTGTTGATCAGCCTTGATCAGTGCATGATCCCCCCGAGGGATTGCGTCAGTCCAGTCAGGCCAAAACAGTCCGTAGTTTAGTTTGCCTTTTGGGGCCAAAACAATCTCGGGATCCCGTGCTGGGCAGCCCCCGTGTCGGGGCCGGGGGGGCCCGTGATCACGCGCCCCGTAGGAGGGGATCGGTGCGGTCAGTCCGTGATTAGTGCATGATCTCAACGGTCGGTGGGTTTATATCCCCGTGATCCTCATGCTCCCGTCCCCGCCGGCGGGGCCTGATCAACCCGTGATCAGTGGCCCGGTAGCCCATGATCAAATTTCCTCGTTCGGATTTGCAGTTTCCGGGCCGTGATTAGTCATGGGCAGTCCCTGATCGGTTTATGATCAGCCATGTTTCAATTCCGGGTAACCGTAATCAATGCCGAACCTTTTTATCAGGCATTTTCAGTCCGTGATCTTTTAAATAGCCCGTGTTCGGTATATGAACCCGGGCAGTATTAGCCACGGGTGGTGTTTATCAATCACGTGGTAAGGGGATGTGTATCGCGGGGATCAATTTAAAAATAATTTATTTCCCCTTTAAAAATAAACCCAAAGCATAAAAACTTTTTAGGTTTTTGCCAAAAGTAAACGGTATTAAAAGTCCCCGTTTCATTTTCATGAATAGCAACCTGCTCCCCGTGCATGATAAGCAAAGTGATTAAAAAGCGTGATGAGCCGGTGAAAATGTCCCATCAGTCGCTTGGGTCGGTGATGATCAGCCACGTGATCCCTGGATCCCGCCCGTGATCCGTGCATGATCAACCATGTGATCCGGTTGATCGGGCCCGTGATCAGTGGGGATGACTGGTGCAGTGCATGATAAGCCCCGTGATCGGTGTTGATCAACAGCGTGATCGGGGGGCACCCCTGATTTGTCCGGGGGAATACGTGATCGGGGGGTTTATCAGCCCGTGGTCAGTGCATGTTCCCACGTATCAGTGCATGCAACGATCCGGTATGGGGTCAGCCCCGCCCGTCATTGCATGATTGGGTTACGCGGTCAATTAGATTGGCCGGGGATGTTTTTTAAACCGGCGTGCTCTGGCATGGGAGTCTGGATCAGTGCGCCCCCAAACTACACAATCAGTGCGTCGATCCTTTATCCGCCGGGGCAGCCCGTGATCAGTGCGGAGCCCGTTAACATTTGGAACAGGGAAAGGGGTCGGGTTTATGCACATCCGTGATCAGTGCATAAAGGAAATGCGTAATCAATTTTCATATAGCCCGTGATCAATGCCGGTCTTCCCGTGATCGGGGCATGCCAGTCCGTGTCAGTGTTGGGGGAAACCCGTGATCAGTGCCCCTAGCCACCGGTGGTGTGGGGCCCCCGCGTAAATTAATTGCCCCAAACAAACCCCTAATCGGGGCCGTCAACCATGTATCAGTCATGCACGCGTAAAACCCTGGAAATCAGCCTTCATGGGGTTGAAACAGCCCTTGATCGGGGCGATCATCACGTAAAAATTGCTGATCGCCGGATCTGTGCCTTTAATCCGAAAGGCTTTTCCTTCGCCCGTCAGTGCGCCCGCCGCTTATCATTGCGCGTCAGTCAGGTCAATGCAAATCAGTCCACCGGGGGTTCAGGGTCGCCCCAAAGGGTCCTTGGGGAAAAGCCGCGTGATCCGGGGCCCATGGCCCCTGATCATTGCCTCAATTCGTGGTGGGGCATTTGGTCTGGTGGTGGGCAAAAATCCGTGGTGGGGTATGATCCCATGTCTTATTCGCGTGGGCCTGATAATTTTGGGGGCTCGTGATCGGGGCATTTGCAGTCGCTGGTTTTGCCAAGGGGTCCGTAATCAGGGGTGATCAGCCCGTTCTTTCCGGGTAGATCCTGATCAGTCCATAATACCCTGTCGGTGCATGTCATTTCCCGAGATCAGGGCGGGAGTCCGTGGTGGGTTTAACAACCGTGTACGGGTTTTGGTAGACCGTGATCCTGCATGGTAGGTGGGGGTCATTTCATTGCGGGGCGTGATTGGGGCATAGGGGATCCCCCTGGTGGGGAGTCAAAGGGGTGTTCCGGGGCTGAAAACACCTGATCGGGGCATGATAACCACTAATCTTTCCGGTCATCCCTGGTCAATTTCATGCGGTTCCCTGATCGTGTATGATCAGCCCGCGTGGGATCCCCCGGGGCCCTAAGCAATTAGGGAGTAAGCGCGTGATTAAAAGCGTGATGGCCCCTGATGGGGTGCGATCAACCGTGATCAGTGCCGGGTCAGCCCCCGAAAAACCCGTGCATATTTGCCACCCGATCAGCATGTAAAATTGCGTGGTTTCTGTTTATCAGGCGCGTGGGGAGGGGGAATCGCCCCTGTTCGGTATGTAACCCGGCCCGCGATCAATCATGGATCGGTCCCCCGGGTCAGTCCGTATTAAAAGCATGTTCAGGCGTGATCAGTGCAAAATCAAAAACCCTGATATTATGATCAGCCGTTTCAGTGCCCTGTGCCCGGCCATTTTCATGATCAGTCACGTGATCAGTGGAGTAAACCAAGTATCAGCGCGGTTGCCACGTATTAACTGTGGATCCCCGTAAACAGTCGATCAGTCCAAAAAACAGTCCCGTCAAACACGTATTGGGGCATTTTCGGCCCCTGTCATTGCCCGTCAAAGGGCCCAATTCATTACAATTCCCCGGAAACCGGGGCCCGATCAGCCCCGTGATAAGGGGAACCAACCCGCTGATCAGTCGCGGTAAACCGTGGTTTGCCCAAACCCCGTCCGTGATCAGTGCGATAAGCCACGTAATCGGGCCGTCGGGCGTGTTTATCACTGGGGATCCCCCCTGCGGATCCCGTGCTGTGCCCCTCCCCGGGGGTCGTCTTGATCGGGGCCCCTGTTCCCGTGGGAGCAACCCCTGGTGGTACGCGGCGGGCCTGGTCAGTGCCCGGATCCGAATCAGTCCCCCGATCAGTCCCTGATCAGTGCCTGATCGGCCGGGGATCAATGCCAAAATTTACTGTCTTGATCGGTGCCGGGGGGCTGCCTGGTCGGGGCTGATCAGCCACGTAATCGGGGCCGGGTCAGCCCGTGACCGCACGATCAGCCCGTTTCAGTGCATGTCAGTTCGGTCAGTGTAAAGAAACCATTTTTCATGCATAAAAGACAAAAAAATCAATACGCCCGTTCTTTGGGTCGGTAGATGCTCCCGTTACATGGCGGTCAGGACCAGCCACGTAATGGGGGCCGGTCAGGCCCCCGTGATCGGGGCTAGTGCCAGGTATTTAAAAATTTGATCAGGGGGATCCCTGCAATTTTAGCCGCGGGATCAGTGCCTGATCCCGTCCCGAATCCTTTCCTTTTCTCATCAGTGCATGTGCGTCGATTGGTTTCTGATCACGTGATCATTATATTGGCCCTATCAGTGCAAAGAAACCCGTGGTCAGTGAATGAAAACCCCGTGACCCGCCGATCAATCATGTGATCAGTGCATGATAAGCCGTAGGATAAGTGCGGGGGTCAGTCAAGTGATCGGGGTTTTATCAAACTGGGTCAGTGCCGGGGGACCCCTGTGATCAGTGCAATCAGTCACGTGATCAGGTATTATCAGCCAAATTATCAGTGCTGGCCCCCTGTGATGATTTCATGCACAGTCACGGGATTGGGGGGTATTTTAGCCGGGTTCTGAATGATTGGCCCGGATCAGTCTGATTGGGTTTCAAACATTGCCTCAATTACGTTTGTGTGATGTCGTCCGGGTTTTGTGCATGCACGTGGGATTTGTAAGGGTTGGCCCCATCGTGGGATATTTGACCGTGATCATTTAAATTTGCCCGTGATCAATGTGGTCGAGGATCAGTGGCCCAAAAGCCTGTGATCAATTTTAAAAAGCTCGTGGTCCGGGGCCGGGTCAGCCCCTAATCGGTGCATGATCAAAATTTCGTAAACCTGTAAATAAGCCAAGTGTCAGTGCATTACTCCTGGTCAGTGTCCCATCATCCATGTTTTAGTGCATGATAAGAAATGATCAATGCGCCCGTAGCTCGTGGTCGGGGCATGCCCGTCAGATTGGCGGCCCCGTCAGCCGCGTGATAAGTGCGGATCAGGCCTGATCAGTCATGATGTGTCTGTGATCAGTGTTTATCAGCCCCCGGTCCCTGCATATGCGTGATCAGTGTTGATCAGCCAAATGATCATTGCATGTTCCCGCGGTTAGTGCGATAAGCCCACGAATCGCTGGATGAAGCCGTGATCAGTGTAAGATCACCCTGATCAATGCCGGGTCAACCACGTGATCAGTGCCGGGGGAGTCACGTGATCGGGGTATGGGCCCCGCCTGTGATCAGTGC
>NW_027219565.1:0-5837 GCF_027580195.1 Bos mutus
CGCCGGGTGGCGTCAAGGTTTATGGCTGCATATCCCGGCGATAATCGCCAGATGGGCCGCAGGATTCATGGCTGCTCATCTGCATGATAACGCCAGCTGGGCGCCCCGGGTTCATACCTGCTCAGCTGTGATAATCGCTAAACTGGGCCATGATTCATACCTCTCTTCTGCTTGATAAACGCCAGCTTGGCCGCCCTGATTCATGCCGATCATCTGTTTATAATGAGCTGGGCGCGCCGTTCATTCCTGCTCATCTGTGATAATCGCCAGCCCAGCGCGGATTCATGCCTTCTCCCGCTGCTTGAATAATCGCCATTGGGCCCCGGTTTGCCCGCTCTTCTGTGAAATCAGCTGGGCGCATGAATCATGCCTGCTCATCTACTTGATAGTCGCCAGCTGGGTTGGGATTCATCCTGCTCAGTTGCTTGATAATCTAAGCTGGGCCGCTGATTCATGCCTGCTCATCTATGATATTCGCCAGCTGAGCCACAGGATGCATCCTGCTCATCTTCTGATAATCGCCAGCTGAGCCGCGACATCTGCCTGCTCATCTGTTTGATAATCGCCAGCTGAGCTACTAAGGACACCTGCCTGCTCATCTGCTTGATAATCGCCGGCGTTGAGGAGCGAGACACGTGCCTGTTCATCTGCTTCTGACTGTGGCCATCTGAGCCAGCGAGATTCTGCCGCCTGTTCAACTGCTTGATAATCGCCAGCTGGGCATAGATTCTGCCTGCTCCAGCTGTGGTAATCCCCCTGGGCCGCCCCCTTCATGCCTTCTCAGCTGCTGATTCTTGCCTGCTGGGGCACATAATCCGTGCAGGAGAAAACTACCTGATCAGCACATGAGCAGTCACATGATCACCGCCTCTCCCAGTGCCTGATCTGCTGCGGCAGCCACGTGATCGACACCTGCTGGAGTTCGTGATTGGCGCCTGCTCATCTGCTTGATATATCGCCAGCTGGGCACCGGAGGATTCATGCCTGCTCCTGTGATAATGCCAGCTGGGCCTGGGGTTTTATGGCTGCTCATCTGTGATAATCGCCAGCTGAGCCGCAGGATTCTGCCTGCTCATCTGCTTGATAATCGCCAGCTGGGCATAGGATTCATGCCTGCTCAGCTGCTTGATAATCGCCCGCTGGGCCTCGGGTTTTTATGGCTGCACATTTTGCTTGATAATCGCCAGCTGGGCCGCGGATTCTGCCTGCTCATCTGCTTTATGATATTTGCCAGCTGGGGCCGCGGGTTCATGCCTGCTCAGCTGCTTGATAATCGCCTGGGCCCCGGTTTCATGGCTGCTCATCTGCTTGAAATGCCAGCTGGGCCGGGAGGATTCATGCCCCGCTCATCTGCTTCATGTCGCCAGCTGGGCCCCATGATTCATGCCCGCTCATCTGCTTCATAATCGCCAGCTGGGCCGCAGGATTCATGCCTGCTCAGCTGTTTATAATCGCCGCTGGGCCGCAGGTTTCGGGGTGCACATCCCGGCGATAAGCCAGCTGGGCGCGGGGTTCATGCCTGATCATCTGGGGATATTTGCCAGCTGGGCGCAAAATTCATGCCTGTTCAGCTGGTTGATAATCGCCAGCTGGGCGCAGGATTCTGGCTGCTCATCTGCTTTATAAACCCCGCTGGGCCATGATTCATCGTGTTCAGCTGTTTATATCGCCGCTGGGCCGCAGGATTCATCCTGCTGCTTCTTGATAATCGCCAGCTCCCCGCAGTTCATGCCTGCTCATCTGCTTGATAATGCGCCATTTGGGCCGCATGATTTTTGCCTGCTCATCTTCTTGATAATCGCCAGCTGGGCCGCAGATTCATGCCTGCTCATCTGCTTGATAATCGGCAACTGGGCATGATTCATGCCTGCTCATCTGCTTGATAATCGCCAACGGGGCATGATTTGCCTGTTCATCTGCGATAATCGCAAAGCTGGGCGCATGATTCATGCCCGCTCATGTGGATAATTCGCCAGCTGGGCCGGGATTCATGACTGCTCTGCTGTGATCTGCCTGCTAAGGGGACATGATCCATCGGAAGCTACCTGATCAGCACATGAGCATTCACAAATCAGCACCTCTCAGTCACCTGATCACTGCGAAGCCCCGTGATCGGGGCCTGCTGAGTTACGGGATTAACGCCTGCTCAGCTGCTGATAATCGCCAGCCACAGGATGCATGCCTGCTCATCTGCTGAAATTTAAACGCCAGCTGGGCCATGATTCCCCCCCTGCTCATCTGCTTGATAATGCCAACTGGACCGGATTCCGGCCCCGCTCAGCTGCCCGATTGCGCCGCTGGGCTCGCGGATTCATGGCTGCTCATCCTTGATAATGCCAGCTGGGCGGGATTCCGGCTGCTCATCGCGATAACCGCCAGCTGGGCCGCGTTCATACCTGCTCATCTGTGATAATGCCAGCGGGGCGCGAGTTCATGCCCGATCATCGTTTATAATCGCCAGCTGGGCCTCATGATTCATTCCTTTTCTGCTTGATAATCGCCAGCTGGCGCGAGTTCATGCCTTCTCAGCTGCTTGAATATCGCCATTGGCGCGCCAGTTTGCTTTCCTGCTTCTGCTTGATAATCACAAGCTGGGCGGCAGATCATCCTGCTACTATGATAGTCGCCAGCTGGGCGCCGGATTCATGCCTGCTCAGCTGGATAATCCAAAACTGGGCGCGCGATTCATGCCTGCTCATCTGCCAGTAATCCAGCTGAGCCACAGGATGCATGCCCGCCCCATCTGCTGAAAAATCGCCAGCTGGGCGGGATGATTTATGCCTGCTCATCTGCGATAATAGCCAGCTGGGCGCATTCATGCCTGCTCATCTCTTGATAATCGCCAGCTGAGCCACAGATTCTTCCCGCTCCCCTCTGCTGAATAATCGCCCTCTGGGCCGGATTCATGCCTGCTCCCAAATGTGATAATCCAAGCTGGGGCGGATTCATGCCTGCTCGGCTCTTGATGTCGCCAGCTGGGCGCCGGAGATTTTATGCCTGCTCAGCTGCTTGATAACGCCAGCTGGGCGCATATTTCATGGCCTCCCATCACCAATAATCGCCAGCTGGAGCCGCCCGGATTTTATGCCTGCTCTGCTGTGATAATCGCCAGCTGGGCCGGGATGATTCATGCCTGCTCATCTGTTTATAATCCCAGCTTGCCGCATGATTCATGCCTGCTCATCCCGTGATAATCGCCAGCTGGGCGCGGGGTTCATGCCTGCTCAGCTGCTTGATAATCGCCTTCTTTAGGTTTCATGGCTTCACATCTGCTGATAATGCGCCAGCTGGGCACAAATTCATGCCTGCTCATCTGCTTGATAATCGCCAGCTGGGCATTGGGTTTGGCTGCTCATCTGCTTAATAATCCCCAGCTGGGCCGCCGCTCATGGTGCTCAGCTTTGATGTCCCAGCTGGGCAGGATTCATGGCTGCTCATCTGCTTAATAAACCCTAGCTGGGGCATGATTCATCCTGCTCAGCTGCTTGATAATGGCAGCGGCTGGGCACATAGGTTATGCGGCTTCTCGGCTGCGCGGTCCAAGTGCCATTGGGCGAATGGTTGCGCCTCCATCTGCGATATTGCCAGAGCTGGGCCGTGATTCATGCCTGCTCATCTGGCGTGGTGGCAGCTGGGCGGCAGGATTCATGTCACAACCACGACAAGCGCAGCTGGAGTTCGCATATTTCATGGCTGATCTGTAATAACGTGCTGTCACGTTCAGCTCAGTTACAGCAATCGCCAGCTGGGAGCGGTCACATGATTCAGCCTGCTCATCTCTCAGTCGCCTGATTGGCCGCATGATTCAGCCACGTGCTCATTGCCTGCTGTCGTTCTGGGATTATTCATCCTGCTCATCTGTGATAAGCAACGGCACTGGATTCATGCCCTTCTCAGCAGCTTGATAATCACCGATGAGCCGCATGATTCATGCCTGCTCATCACTGTGATAATCACGCAGCTGGGCCGCCAGAGATTCATGCCTGGTCAGCTGCTTGATAATGGCCAGCTGGGCCCAGATTTCATGCCTGCTCATCTGTTTGATGTCGCCAGCTGGGCAGCGGGATTCGGCTGCTCATCTGCTTGATAATCGCCAGCTGGGCCGCATGATTCATACCTACTCATCTAATTTAATATGCGCCCAGGCTGGGCGCGGGATTCATGCCTGCTCATCTGCTTGATGTCGCCAGCTGGCGCGCGATTCATGCCTGCTCATCTGTGATAATGCGCCATCTTGGCATGATTCATGCCTGTTCATCTGCGCGATAAACGCCAGCTGGGCGCATGATTCATGGCTGTTCATCTGCTTGATAAACGCCAACTGGGCTGCGCCATTTCGCCTTCTCAGCAGCTGCTTGATAATCGCCAGCTGGGCGCATGATTCATGCCTGCTCACCTGTGATAATGCTTGATAATGCGTCAGCTGGGTTGCGGATTCATGCCTGCTCGAGTTGTGATAATACGCCATTGGGGCGCATGGGATTCATGCCTGCTCAGCTGCTTAATTCTTGCCTGCTGAGGCACGACAGTCCGTGTTGGAGGCTCCTGATCAGCACGCGAGCGGTCACATGATCAGCACCTCTCAGTCACCTGATCCCCACTATGACGGCCACGTGATCGGTGCCCCTGCTGATTTATGGGATTAGCGCCTGCTCGGCTGCATGATAATCGCCAGCTGAGCCACAGGATTCATGGCTGCTCATCTGGCAGTGATAACAAAGCTGGCGCCCAGGATTCATGCCTGCTCTAGCTATTCATAATTGTCTGCTTGGGCACATGATCCCTGTTTCATGCCTTCTCAGCTGCTTGAGCAGTCACATGATCTGGGCTTCTGATTCATGATCGCTGCTCAGCCACGTGATCTGTTGCCTGCAGAGTTACAGGATTGATTCCTGTTCAGCATCTTACGATAATTGCCAGCTGAGCCGCAGGATCATGCCTGGCCATCTGCTTGATAATGCGCCAGCTGGGCGAATGATTCATGCCTGCTCATCTGGCGATAATCGCCAGCTGGGCCACATGATTCATGCCTTCTCATCTGCTTGGTAATTGTAGCTGGGCGCAGGATTCATTTTCCTGCTCAGCTGCTTGATTCTTGCCTGCTGGGCCGCCCGATCCATGCCTGGTCAGTTGTGATCAGCATGAGCGGTCACGGCTCAGCGCCAGGATTCATGCCTGCTCAGCTGCCCGTAATTCTTGCTGCTGGATGCGGGATTCCGCGCCTGCTCAGCTACTGATAAACGTCAGCTGAGCAGTCACACGCTCGGCGCCGATCGGTCACCCCCTGGGCATCATGCGCGCCTGCTCGGCATTGATAATGTGTCTGCTGGGCCGCACGGGATTAGCGCCTGCTCAGCTGATAATCGCCAGCTGAGCCACAGCATTCATGCTGCTCACCTGCTTGATGATAATTGGCTGGGCGCGGAAGTTCATGCCTGCTCATCTGGCAATAATGCCAGCAGGGCGCATAGTTCATGCCTGCTCATGTGTTTGATAATCTCCCAGTGCGACCGCGGACTCATGCCCGCTCATCTGCTTAAAGGAGCTTGGCGCCCGTTCATCCTGCTCATCTGTTTATAAGCGCCAGCTGACCAGGATTCATGCCTGTGAGCTCTTGATGGCCCCAGCTGGGCGCAGGATTCATGGCTGCTCATCATGACAAGCGCCAGCTGGGCATGATTCATGGCTGCTCATCTGTGATAGCGCCAGCTGGACGCATGATTCATGCCTGCTCCCGCTGCTTGATAATCGCAGCTGGGCCGCATGATTCATGCCTCTTTCTGCTTGATAATCGTCAGCTGGGTTCCAGGATTCATGCCTGCTCAGTTGTGATAATG
>NW_027219566.1:0-3096 GCF_027580195.1 Bos mutus
GTGATCGGTGCATGGTCAGCCACATGATCAGTTCATTATCAGGCAGGGTGACTGCAGGATCAGTCACGTGATAAGTGCATGATCAGGCACGTGATCAGTTCATGATCAGCCACGTGATCAGTGAAAGATCAGCCATGGGATCAGTGCATGCACAGTCACGTGATCAGTACATGCGTCCCCGCGTGATCAGTGTATGATCAGCTTCGCCGATCAGTGCATGATGAGCCGCGGGATCAGTGCGTGCAGTCTCGTGATCAGTGTGATCAGGCATGAGTGCATGATAAGTGCATGATCAGCCGCGTGATGATGTGCATAGTCGGCCATTGTTTGCTGCTCAGTTTCCATATCCCTTACCTGCTGTGTCCCTGGCAGTGTATTGATTAATATAATTGGTGTAGTAGTAGCTTTAATGTTTTGTAACCTGGGACCCTTGAGTTAATTCTTTTTCTTGTTATAGCCCACCACACCTTTGCTCTGTAGGAATGCAACTTTATCTAATGCTTTTTTGGAGGTGGCTCCTGACCAACCACCTTTAGAGAAAAATAAGTTTTCTGAAGAAAGGTCTTAAAATGTTAACAGGCCTCCGGGCCAGAAGATGATGCAAATCACCGAAGCTTTTCATATGATAAGTTTGCAGGAAGAAAGCCTGGTTTGCTGCAAGATTCTACCCCTTCCCCCATTATCCTATATGCATAACTTAAGGTATAAAAACTACTTTGAAAGTTCACGAAACTTGGTCTCACCATGTCGTTCTTTCTCTTACCTTCTGATGATCAGGCAGGTGATCAGTGCATGATCAGCCGTGATCAGTGCATGATCAGCCCACGATCAGTGCATGCACTGTCGCGTGTTCGGTGCGATTAGCCGTGATCAGTCGTGGATGATCAGGTGATCATTGCATTTTCAGGTACGGTGATCCTCATTGATCGTGTTCATCGTCGTGATCAGTGGATGATCCGCCACGTGATCAGTGCATGATCTGAATGCGTGATCAGTGTTTTGATCCCGCCGGGTGATCGGTTGCATTGATCAGCCGTGATCAATGCGTGATCGGTGGCCGTGATCCGTCACGTGTCGGTGCATGATCGTTACATGTTCAGTGCATTATCGTACGTGATCGGTGCATGATCAGCCCGACCAAGATCATTTCCCGGTCCGGTGATCGGTGTAGCTGATCGCCACGTCAGTTCCGCGATCAGCCATTGATCAGTGCTTCTAGCCTCGTGGACAGTGCATGATCATCCACCTCACGTGATTGTCATGTGCGGTTTCGTGACCCCAGTGCACTTTGAAATCCTCTAGCCTGCCTGAATAGGTTTTCCGGCCACATGTGACTGTTCAGAGCCTCCCAACTGTGAGAGGCAGGAGATGTTCTAAACTGTCTAAACACAGATTCTTTTGAGTAGTTAAAGATTGATTAGAAATTTCATTGGTGAATGGTTTTTCACTTGTTGGGCCATTGTTTGCTGCTCAGTTTCCATATCCCTTACCTGCTGTGTCCCTGGCAGTGTATTGATTAATATAATTGGTGTAAGTAGCAAGGTGATTGGTGCATGATCAGCCGGGTGATCGGTGCGCGTCAGCCCCGCGTGATCGGTGCATTTACAGTCACGTGATCAGTGCATGCACGTCACGTGATTAGTTCATGATCAGCAGCGTGATCAGTCGATCAGCCGCGTAATCAGTGTGATCAGCCATGTGATCAGTGCATGCAAAATCGCGTGATCAGTGTATGATCAACCGTGATTCGTCAGTGCATGATCAGCCTTTGATCAGTGCATGATCAGTCGCGTGATCAGTGCATGGTATCGCGTGATCAGTGCATGATCGGGCAATTTGCGTGATCAGTGCATGATCATGCATGTGATCGGTGTATGATCGCCGTCGTCAGTGTATGAGCCCGCGTGATCAGTGAATGATTAGTCGCATGATCAGTGCATGATCAGCCACGTGATCAGTGCATGATCAGCCATGTGATCGTGCATGAGAGCCGCGTGATCAGTGCATGATCAACCGTGATCGGTGCATGTTCAGCCACGTGATCGGTGCATGATCAGCCGCGTGATCAGTGCATGATCAGCCGCGTGATCAGTGCATGTGCAGCAGCGTGATCAGTGTATGATCAGCTACGTGATCAGTGCATGATCAGCCACGTGATCAGTGCATGATCAGTCACGTGATCAGTGCATGATCTGCCACGTGATCAGTGCGTGATCAGCCGCGTGATCAGTGCATGATCAGCCGTGATCAGTGCATGATCAGCCGCGTGATCAGTGCATGATCAGGCCGTGATCAGTGCATGATCCAGCTTCATGATAAGTGCATGATCAGCCACGTGATCAGTGCATGATCAGCCGCGTGATCAGTGCATGATCAGTCACGTGATCGGTGTATGATCAGCCTTGTGATCAGTGCATGATCAGCCGCGTGATCAGTGCATGATCAGTCGCGTGATCAGTGCATGATCAGTCACGTAAGTGTACATGATCAGTGCGTGATCAGTGCGTGATCATACCGTGATCAGTTTATGTTCAGCCCGTGATCAGTGCATATTAGCCAGATGATCAGTGTGCAGTGATCAGGCCGTGATCAGTGCATGATCAGTCACGTGAAGAGTGCATGATCAGCCACGTGATCGGTGCATGATCAGCCCGTGTGATCAGTGCATGATCAGCCCGTGATCAGTGATCAGCAGCGTGATCAGTGCGTGATCAGCCGCGTGATCAGTGATCAGTCCCGCGTGATCAGTGCATGATGGGGTTTCGTGATCAGTGCATGAATCAGCCACGTGATCAGTGTATGATTAGTCAGGTGATCAGTGCATGATCAACAGCCATATGTGCATGTACAGCCTCGTGATCAGTGTATGATCCATTAATAATTCCTAGGTGTGACAGTGTTTCAACCTACAAACTCCTTTGGAAATCCTCTAGCCTGCCTGAATAGGTTTTTCCAGCCATGTGATTGTTCAGAGCCTCCCAACTGTGAGAGGCAGGAGATGTTCTAAACTGTCTAAACACAGATTCTTTTGAGTAGTTAAAGATTGATTAGAAATTGTATTGGTGAATGGTTTTTCACTTGTTGGGCCATTGTTTG